>NW_010390184.1:30162-71836 GCF_000710305.1 Buceros rhinoceros silvestris | reverse complement strand
TATATAGAAATTGATAATACTATGTAAGACTTTTTTTAAAGGTTTCTTTAAATTCTCTGTACATTCTCTCTAGCTGCAGGATGCAATCTCAGTTCACCTGTGACAATTCAACAGTTCACCTTCTTTAAGAAGAAAAGAAGGTAAACCAAAGTCCCAGATTTTCTTTCCTTTTGTTATACTATTTTTTACATTAAAAATCTGCATAAAGGGCATTAGAAAGAGATGTTACATCTGTCAGGTACTGATTGTCATATAAGCAATTCAATACCTTTTCAGTCCAGTACAAATAAAAAATTTAGATCAAGAGACTTTTGATTCTTTCTCATTTTACTAAGATGGAAAAAAACTCAAATGACAGAAACATGAATAGCTATATAAAAGAAAGAAGAATGTCTTTGCATATATCAAGCTGGGATGACAAGTATCTTCGATATTTAAAAATACATTCATATCCTCCTAGCAAACCAGTCCCACACCAAACATATATTACTTCAGTCTTATTGAAGTAATTTACTACATAAGAGATCAAAGTTAATTGCGTAAGAGAAATGCCATGTAAATTTTGGACTGGCCTCAATACCAGTATTAATGTACTTTTGGAAGTTTAACACAGCAGAGAGAAATGAGACAGAGAAAACAAATCCATACCAGCTGAGTAAACTGTTGGTTTTGCCAGCTGCAAAAAAAAAATATCTCTGAGCAGCAGAAAATCCCCCAAATGGGCAAAAAACATGTCAGTGCAGGTTTTTTTCAGACAGATGAGTTGTACTGCCCACATGCTGAAACAGCTTCCTGAAAAGCTTTCCATCTTTACAACATCCTGCTGAGCATGTGCCAGCAGTAAAAATCAAGGGTTGCTGGACCCAAGACTTTATTCTCTTATTGCTTTTACAAGCTTTTAAGGAACAGCTGATGAAGACCAATTTGGTCAAGGTCAACACACCAAGTCATGCAAGCATGTAGTTGTTACCAAATCCAACCTGTCTCTGGAGAAGAGCTGCCACGGGTCACAGTGGCAGATATTCAGCTGATGGCTGCTCACTCTGCCAAGCCAGCAAGCCTACCCTCTCTTCTAGAGTGCTGAGGAGCAGGACATGCTATGTCAGACTTACTGTTATACTTCAGCATGGTCAGACAGGCTTAGCTTGGCATACACCAGGCACTTTCCTGGTGCTGCATATAAACTACCATCACACACACTCCATCTCTGAAGTGTTTCTGAACGGGGATTAAAATCGGACTGCTGTCTGCTGCCACTTTCAGGCATCTGGTTGGTTAATATGCAGACTGAAAGCTGCTATGGTACATCAGTAGATCAAATGTCATTGCCCTGTGGGTGGCAACGTCAGTCAGGGCACTGGGTCTTGTGGCTATAGAGAGTAACAGTATCAGCCATCCAGTTTTAATCCTGTAAAAACAATCTGGATATATTTTCTCTTCACCAAAACTGATTTTTTAGCCTAACCTCAAATATTAAAATATCAGTAAATCCTAAAAGCCTGTGAACAGAATCTGCACATTACACCACATCTAACCTGGTTATCAAACACGATCTTAACAGGACTACAATCGCAAATAAAAACCTTTTGTATTTTTTTTTTTACATTGCTGCTTCTGCTTAAAAGAAAGCCTTAACATTTATGTAATATTTATCTGTGCTATTAAGCAATTTGCAGCTGATGGCATAGAGAGAGAATAAACAACATTCTCTCACACTCCAATGACCACATTCAAAACGGCAATTTATTAATAGAACATGAAAGTATTCAAGACTGAAACTTAGCATCAGTGCCTTATCTATAGCTTCACTGTGAAGACACCACTAGTAAATCACTGGGTTTTCAAAGCTGCTGTAACTTGTCCCTGTAATAAAGCTATACAGGAATAGCAGTTTAAACGCCAAAATAATTTGAACTATATGCATATTTTTACCTTATTAAAACCCCAAACCCAAAACCCAACAAAGATTTAACTGCCATGACATGATATAATGCTACTTTGGAATATAAGTCAATGAGAAAAAGATCCACAGAGGTTTTTCTCTTAATTAAACAATTCAGGATAGAACCCAATGTCTCAGTGCCTGTAAAAGGCAGAGAATTCTTATTTACTAAGTCCCTAAGTCTGCGATCAGGACCATATTCAGTTCAGCAAAACTCAGTTCTGATTTATTACTCTGGTTCATGGTAGACATGCAAATGAATTAAGAATAAGCCAAATATTATGTATTTATATTAAATTGGCTTTAGGCTTAGAAACCAAAAATCTACATCCCAGACATCCCTCAGACAATATCGTCTTACCTCTCTGTACGCACGAATTACATATATCCGTGAAATATTTGCATAATAACTTTGTTACTATTTAATTTCTGTTTGAGACTGCGTTTGCTGACATGGCACATTCATCGTTCCCCTTCCAATTTCTGGCCAAGTGAAAGCTAATTAGCAGACTGTTTTGACCAGAAGAAATGTTACAGGACCAACATTCAGGAAGAGTATGTAAGTTTAACCCTTGGCTCACAAAATTTGACATTGTCATGCCAGGTTGCTCCCTAGAAGGAACACGCTCCAATCTAATATTCACACCAACACTGCAGAGCATATATGCCTGTCGCAGTGGAGGAAGACTTCGCAGATAGCAGCAGCGTACTTGCAAGGGAAAGCAGGCTTGCCAGTTCCACTGGGCAGTGTGAAAAGTGAGTATGTTTTCCTGGTTCTTCAGACTATGCTGTGTATGTGGGTACACTGAGAATATCCTGTCTTCACTGGTTAGTGTTTAGCTCAGCTTGTAACATTTTTCTTTCTTACCTTCTGGTGAGGTAATAATGTAAGAGACTTGGAACTGATAGGTTGTAATATGTAGCCCAGTTGGTCTTTTCTTAAGACGATCAGAAACTGGCTTAAACTAGAGTAAGCTGAAACCATGTTAATGATAATGCACAGCAGTTGCAGTTCGTTCTTCTTCACTAAGTCAGTTCTAAACCCTACTGAAGTTAAACTGCTGCATCTTTCTCTGCAGTTGAGGTTAGCATTCATTATCCTGTCTGCAGTTAGCATAGACCTGTTGTAACATTGTTAAATGATACCTTCCACACTGTCCACATTTATAATTCCAAGTATCTTGCAGCAAAGAAACTGGAAACAAGGGCAAGCTGCCAAAGTATTGTATCTTTTAAAACTAGCCGTAAAAAGGGCATATGAAGGACGGGCGGACAACAGGGGTGGCAGGTTTGATATCATCCTCACCAGAGAGCTGTGACATTCTTCAGCACTACCACACTTGCACACTAAAGCCCAGAGAGCCATAGCAAAGTTTCTTTGATCACTGGCAGCCAAGCGACAGCCTGGTCTGTTTGTGCCAGACAGAGGCTGAAAGAGAGCAGGACCACACTGCCTGAGGACAGACTAGTCATGAATGGCCACACTTCAGTTTGGGTCCTTACACATACGTGCAGAGCTTCATTTGTGACAACTGATCTGAACTGCACTTTATTTAACGACATACATACATATGCAAACGTCTAGAGCTGGCCATAGTGTGAAGTCCTCTTGGCCCTTTTCTCTAACCTGGAGAACATCTCACTGCTTTCCCAATTCTACATGTACGTATGAGTCTGCTTCTGCAGGGAGACAGAGTTGAAACAAAACGTACTCAAAGATGTAAATGGACACTTGCAAAATATTCTGAAAAATGCATGCAGAGAAAATGTATCTGTTAGCTCAAAACCAATATGGTTTCTGTGGCTAAAAATATACTGAAATTCATAGATTTCCAGTAGTTTTTCAGTTGCCAGTAATATGCCAGGGCTTGTAGTATGCCAGCTGATAAATGGGATGGGGTTAACAACCTTCTTGCTGAAATTCTGAAGCAATCTGTGTGCATTGAATAGAGTATAAGTGAAAACTCCTATGGCCAGCCCAGCTTTCAGCCCTAGTGCACTATAGCCTGACCTTTAAAAAAGCTCACTCTTCATTTGCAATCATTTAATGGATTGTTCTGTGCCCCCAACGGAAGCCAACCCATAATGAATGGCACTGCAGAGGTCTAAAGCGTCCAACCTCAGTTCTGAAAGACTGGATTCATGCCCACTAAATACAGTAACAAAAGTATATTTATTTTCTAACGCACTTTCTCTAATGCACTGGAAAATGTCCTATCTACTTGCAGCAATATAAAACCCGCACAGTGCAAATTCTGAGATTTGTGTCTCCAGACATTGGCTTTATCATGGTTTAACATGGTTTAACATCAGGAGATTTAACCCAATATTATGTACATACACACCTATATTTTATGACTTCTGCATTTTCAAACTCTTCTGCCCCTTGCTCCAAAAGCCCCAGGAATAGTGATGTTATGTCTTTGCACAGCAGGCAGAGTGGTAACAGCAACAAAAACATGTTTTCTCAGAGCTAAACAATGTCAGAACATTTTACATAAAAGGAGAACACTTCTGAAGTGCAATATTTGTTACCTTTGATACATACACCTATTTTAGACCATTTGGGCTCAGAAATAACTTAGTCCATTCTCCAGTTCTTAGAGATACCAGAGGTGGCATTTTTATGTCTCAATTTTCGCATTATTATGCTGTGTATTTGGTCAAAGAGCTTTCATTACTATTTTCATAAGGGGCCTTTCACCTCCAGTGAGGGTGGTAACTGTTTTCACTTCAGAGTTAGTATGGGATCATCAATAGTCTTTCTGTAATGCCACGAACTGCATAATTGATTTGGAAAAAATGATCTGTGTTAAGGAGCATCATGAGGTTACAGGTTCTCCATGCAACTTTTCTCCAGACAATAGCAGCATTGATTCTCCCATTCACTTGACAAAAAAATAAAACACTTTAAGAAACTTTTCCTTCATGTCTCCTGACACATATGCCTATGTCTGAAGCGTATTTTCTTCACATGAGTGAATGCTATAGATTATAGCCCAAAGTGTACCTGTTGTTGCAGGGTTTTTTTTTTTACATTTTTAAACCCTTCCCTAGCCTAAATGAAATCACAAAGTAGCTAGAACCCAACATATGTGATAGCAGACCAAAAGCTAGAAAAACCGATGTCCTTAAGGAAGCCGGTGAAGTGAGATGTATTTTTCATAATAAGAACAGTTCAAAGGAAACAGAAAGGCAGTAAATTTTCAGTTCCCACACTGCAGACTCAGTCTGCCATTCTGTGACAGAGCAGAGCATGAGCTGTTGCTGAGTCAGAGAGCTGCTGAAGATGTGTGAGTGAGGACATGCTGGTCTGCATACAAGCCAAGCGAGTCATATTGCCATTTGATACAACCCCATAGTTTGCCAGGGAGAGGAAGAGACTAGGCAGAACCTTAGTAAAAGCAAAACAGGGAAGAAGTTCAACCCTATAGCCAGACGTTGTTCCTCTTTGCCTATCCAGCTAATAAGATTGCCAACACAGATGAAGAATACTCTATCACAGTGTATTTGGAAAGCTTTACGTACAGTTATATATACACATATATTTATTAAAGGGAAATATGCACACACAACCACAGCAATAAAAGGACATTTTCTAGATAAGGTAGGAGGAAATTTTGTTTACCTTTAATTCACTGGCTGACTAGCTGTGTAGTCTAGGGCAAGAACCAGAGCTGAGATAAAAGTAACCATTTACTGTCTGTTACTATATATGACCTAAATATTGAACATCTTTCTCTTTTTTTTCATTTTGTTAATTTTTTAATCTAAACTGTAACAACTTTAAGCTTTTCAAACAATTATTTTAGGTAATACTTTCAAAGTTGAGTGCTTTTAAAATTTGAATCAAGAGCATTTTTGAAAACACAAGTCTGGTGAACATTCGTTTTCACTGGTAAAGTCACTACAGAAAGCATACTAAAAAGCTCAGGTGGAAAGAAGCAAAGCTCATACAATCAGTGGTGATGGTATCAGTGCAAATGTTGAACTGTGTTGTGGGATGAATGGAGCTGGGCTACCAGAAACGACAAGAAGGTCTTTTTGATTTTTATTTGCAACATTTGTTTCAATTTTTGCCCATATGACTGTACCTAAAACTCATTAAGTCATTCTTTCTTATTTTACTGAAAAGCTTGTCTAACTTGCAAGGCAAACTGACAATTGCTGATTCTGCAGAGGCAACAAATCAGTATCAAGAAAGATGTCCTCTGGGTGGATATGCTTAGGGAGCAAAAGCACTGCAAGCCTGACAAACACCTGCTAGCAGCATGTAAAGAATTATTCTCAATGCTTGCGTCAGCGAGCATTGTGGAAGAAATACCTCCCGTCCCCCCTCACAGTCCTGCAGTGAGCACAGACAAGCTCTTTTTCATATGTGGTAGCGATTCATCCTCTTACTTGGCATACCTCCTCCTCCTCCTCCCGTGGCTTCACAGCAATTGATAGCTTTATATGGCCTAACATAATTGGTACTTAAATACAGATTTCTAAGAAACCCCAAAATGGTTCCTGATGGTATTTATTAGCTCCTCATATTTCCTGTGCAAGTTACTGATATCTATATTTAAAACGGCAGTTGCTCAGCTGTCAAACCTACTCTCTATCTGGGAAAACATTTTTAATCTCTAAAGAGTATAGCCTAATAAAATATATACTTTGTGTGCTGAACAAAAACAGTGTCTATACCACCATACAAAAGAACTTCATGTAAGGCTCTTGTAACTCAGCACATTATTTACAGGGAAAGTAAGTGAGTAGGAGTGCTCCTGCTTCCAGAGAAGAAATACGAGGTATAATACATTCAGCAGAGACCGATTACTGACCGGCTTCCAGATGCTACTGCATTACAAACAGCTATCTTTATGACAGTAATTTATTACTGCAAGCTAAATTGACAATTAAATGTGGGGTTAAAGTACTTGCAGGGAATAATTCCCATTCGTTCACTAACCAAAACAAGGAAGTTTTCAGCCCAAACCAGGAAGTCTAGCTCAAACCGGGACAGCCTGAACAGAAATTTACTCAGTTTTTACTCAACAAAAAAAATGTTGGGGAAACCTGCTGATTTCACAGGGAAAGGATGCAGGTTGGGGGTATTTTGAAATACCTCAGAGTAAAAATACAGACTGTAAATTAAAAAAAATCATGTAATCATACCATTTCCATGCAGAACACCACATGCTGCACACAAAAGAAACATCACAAGGGCGAAATGTTATGGCACAAGTAGAGTGTTAGTAACCTGGGAACGTTTGTGAACTATGTATGTGAAATATATATTAGCGTCAAGAAGATACTGAAAACATATTTTTGTCAACATATGAATTACTTATACCATAAAGTTATTACACATATACGAATTTTATTTGGACGTTAACTATTACTCTACTACTCAAAATTCTGCCTGCACCTACAGCTGCACTATCCATTGTGATGATTCACAGTTGCCAGCAGTCCTTGCTGGAGTAACACACCTGTGAAGCACTGCTAGTACTGAAGGAACTGAAATGGCAGATTCAGCTTTCAGCTCACAGAATAGAATTGCACCACCAGACAGGCAGCATATAACAAGTCATGCCTGGATCAAGTGTGCTGAAGTTATGAAAGAAGTTAAAAGAAAGCTAGGAAAGTACATTAATTTCAAATTAAATGACAGATTACACACTACAGAATGACCCAGTCTGCTACCATAATTCTTCTTTCCCTTATTTTATCATTGAGGGTATTTTGTTATGAATTATTGGAGTCCTATTACTGTATCTAGCCTTGTACCTTCCAAGAAAACATCACGGTCCTCTACAAAAATTAATGGAAAAACTTAAACTGTAAAAGAACTGTGGAGCAGGATTAAGATGTTAGTACAGATCTTTGACAAAAACTTAACCAAGTGATCTCAAACATTAATATTGAGAGATACTAGCAGGTAAGGGAGACGACCTTTTTGGGTAGGTTGTCAAGCTTACTGTGAAATCCCTTGCCGCTAACCATCCCTCCTGCCCACTCCAATAATTACCTCAAATCGAGCAGTGATAAATAATTTAGTTTGTGAAGTTGACAAGTCTTCAAAAAAGCCACTACTACTCTGTTTACAGTCTTGTTTGTTTAGTTGCTGTCTTAATGGTAGTTTTCTGTTCTGGCAATTTCACAGTTGGTTAAATGGTACCAGTGTGACGTGGCAACTTAAAACCTATCACTGTTGTTATTCTCATCATGTAGGAAAACTAAAGTGAGGTACAAATCTATTCACATAATTCTATAGTTTACAAAAGCTGTTTACACAACCCTGAACAAGCTTCATATGTATGTTTTGCAAGTTTTTAACATGCTCCTCTTGTATCCATGCCTGTGGTATTACTGCACAGTAATATCTAGATTTTATAACTAGTAAAACAGAAAATTCCTTGGATGCAAAACTTTGCCCCTTCCAAAATTTCTGTCTTTTCAAATTCAAATTTATCAGCTTGTAAGCACCCAATGCTTGCAGTTTATCACTAATTCCCACCCTCAGGGTCAGAGGCTCAAAGAATTCAGAATTTATTCCAAAACTTGGTGAAAACACTGTATCTGTCTATGGACTTCAAATTCTTCAGGTTTTCTGAAAAGTTCTGCTTCTGAAGCTTTCCAGGCAATTGCAAAAGAAGAGATATATAGTTATATCAAATATCTCAGGTCAAAACTGCCTTGACAGGAAAAGGCTTAAGCCTGGAAGTAGTCTGCGCTTAGGAACAGCAAAAAGTAAGGTAATGACTCAGGCTTATAATTTCTTTAAAATGATTATTATCTTGAAATAAATTAAAAGAGACTTACATGGTCACTTTGAAGAACCAATATTACACACTGCTCGGTAAATTTGTAAATACAGTTCTGAAATTGCATCCAATTCACTTTCTAGCTTATATATTGACTGACTACAGCTATATACATGTGCATTTTCCCATTAAAAAGGCAACGTTTTATCATGTTTTCAGTATCATGTTATCATCACAGGAACTTTCTAGACAAAATAATTACCTTCTTTGCAGTACCCATTGTGGGTTTGAAAGAATATAAAAGTAGTATTACCTTGAGACTTTTGGAAATTTATTTTTTAGCAAATGTTGTCTAAACCCACTATGAAGCTTGTATTCCTAACCTCATTCTGTCTTCCAAAAGAGTATTTCCCTGGAAAATTGCATAATCTTAAATAACAGAGGAAAAAAGCAAGCCAGGTAAAAATCTTTGGAGGGAGTCAGTTGCTACATTATTCTAATAAAAGAATTTGCAAGCAGCTTAAACAGAATATAGTGACTCTCAACTGACAGACCCACTCTGAAGATGGAAGTTGGTTCAAAGATGAGGGGTGAGACTGTAAGGAGTATGACTGAGGAATAGGTTTAGGATTAGAGAACTTAAAAAGGGCAGTAAGGTTACAAAATTGACTATGGACTTGAGATTAAATTTGCTGAAGCCATCAATGCTGAAGACTCCCACTGAATCTAATTGAGTTTGGATCCATTTCTGTGTAAGAAGAGGCAACTTCTTACACAACAGGTTCATTCTCAGTACATGCAATGGTTCAAAACCACTGGACCCACTTGAAAGAAGGCAAAAGCTGGCTCATAATGTCTGTTCATGCAGCAGTGGCCATGGAGAACATGAACAAGAAAGTATGCTGTTTGATCAGATTTTTATGTTTAAAAAGCAGAAAAAAATTAAATCAATTGCACATCTACTGTGGAGACCCTATGAATGACTAAACATAGGTTTAATGCTTTCTGCTGCCATCTTCCTACTATACATATGTGTCAGAGCTTGGGTGATGTCTTCCCTTTCCTTGCTGCTTCTGTCAGTCTTCCAAGCAGGGTTGATGATCCTGATAACATTCCTGAGAGGAGGTCTTATCATGGAGTACTGCATTTAGACTGATTTCTACACTAAGGGACTGGAAGAAGGAAACACAAGTGAGAGAATAAGAAAGAACACACAAGGGAGTGATCCTACTGAAACCCCAGGGTCTGACTCCTGGAAGCCTGGAGAGATTATTTACAGAGAATTATATGGAGGTGTATACCCACATATGGGACTTTGTTTTTTTTTTTGTTATACGGCTTCATATGAAGATATTTCCTCAGGCAGAAGTGGGTAAGAAGCCCTACCCGTGCCTGCTGCTTTCCTGTTGCTGTATTTACTGGCTTGCTAATCTAAACATACAAATGGAGCATGGGAAGCCAGCCAACAGTTACCACTAAAGACTGGGCATGATCATGTACGCTATTGGGTCACATTCGTTTTCTCTGTCTTATATCAGCATTGCAAACAGTTTGTTAAGACCCAGACATCATACAAGTGAAGACCTTACTTTTTTGGATACTAAACATAGAATTGGAGACTCATGATTAAGTACATTTATTAAATATATTCAGAAGACTGAAAAAGAAATACTAAAAATAATCATATGCTTCAAATTACAACATCCTTTTGTCTGAATCAACAAAGCAAAATCAGAGATAATAAAAAAGACTCTACAGTAACAGGCTCTACTCCTCTCTCCTTACATGCCTGTTGACCATGGAAAAGACCTTACAGCTCCCAAGTTCCAGATCCAGCTTGTCTGTATCTGTCCTGAGCAGAAGGTAAAAGAAGTCAATGCCTTCAATTTCCTACTTGTAGATGAATGATGGAGTCCTACTGTGAAGTCTGTTTTGAGGACACAGAGGGCAAGGTGAAGGCAGGCTGTAATAACATAGAAGCAGAGATGTAGCAGTCTTTTAATCACAGACACGCTATGCTGCAGTTATTTTTTAAAAATAAAACCACTCCTCCGCACACTCTTTACCTTTTTTCTATGGCAAGTTTCTTTCCTAAAGGACTGATGTATCAGCCTCAGAGAAGCAATGACCCATGAGAAGTGTTTCAAGAGTTTACTGGTTATTGAACTCTGCTCCTCAGCACCTCACTGAAACAGCACATTTTGTGCTTGGGACACAATGTGTGGTCTTTCTTTTCCACAGACTACTGCTACAGAGTGGGTTACTGGTATTTTTAATCTAATATGCTACCTTTTTTAAAAGCTCAAGTGCAAAAAAAATGAGAGGAATATGTTGTACGGCTACTTCTTACTATAGAAAATTAAAAATTATGCATTTTAAAGCCATGGAATAATTTTCAGCAAAGAATTTTCAGGTACTTAAATATTTAACAGACTCTAGCTCCTCTCTGCAGCAGTTGCTCAGTAAGCAGCAATTTTCTTGTAATTGGGAAGATAAAGGAATGGCTGAAATTCATGGATTTTCCGCATTATAAACAAGTTTGCTTGCATTTTCCTTTTAGAGATAGGTAAGGGTACTGTATATAGGAAGATTTGGGTTTTGTTTGTTTAAAAACACATGCGATTCATATCAAGTGTGCTGAAAACACAACTCAGGATTACAATGACAGTATCAGGGTCATAGGCTCCAAGTCACAGTGTGTAAGGCCATACAGGTCACTGGACCATACAGCCTTACCTTCTGCATGTCACATTCCATCAATATTTCGTCCAGGAACCTTTGCATTGAACACAGTAACCTGCATTTGGGTAAGATATATCTAGAAAACGGAGAGCTTTTCACACAGGTAAATGAAGTGCAAAGAAAATTTGTTACTCTGTATGCTTTTTGCATACATTGGATTTTTACCAGCTGTAGAAAGTGGCTAATATTTGCCTTTGGTTATGAATAACATGACATACAGCTTATCTGCAGGAAGGAAAATATGGGATGGCATGAGGGGTTTTTGGATTTTGTTTTGGGTTTTTTTCCAAAATAAACTTCCTCACTGATGTTCCAAGGCTGAAGCTTTGGTTTTAGCTGCTTAGGTTAGAAATGCATTTCATTCTTGCAATAGCTTGCTGTAAACAGTTACATCTGCTTAAAAGAATTAGGTGTTTCTCTGCTACCGAAGGTGAATAAGTTTTTGGTATCTGTCTGTAGCATTTTTCAAAACTGCTGCCTAAACACTACTCACAGTGCAAAATATTAAAGACACAGTGTTGATTTTGGATGGATTACAAGTACTACTTCAAGTCTGAGTACAAATTTCCTTGAAGTAAGGTCTGTCTGAACACGGCACTTCAGACTAAGTTAATCTCAAACACTGAGACTAAGTTCACTTCCATCACAAATGCTGTCTGGATAATTAAGTTATTTACTCAATGGGTATCAAAAGTCATAGGACTCTTACCACACTATCATTCCAATGAACACTCTGCTCACTTGCCAATACTGCTCTGTGCAGAAGAACATACAAGAATCTCCTTCAAGAACAGATTGAGCTCATTAATTTCTTTTTTCTGCCCCTACACACCACACTGCACTTACTTTTCCAGCTAAAAACCCCTATATACTAACCAGAAATATTTCAACGGCTAAAACAGTTACAGCAACCTTCAAGATTAGTTTTGGTGAAACTCAGCATAGAATAAGAAATGGATTTAAATCAAGACTAGTTTATTGCAACAGAAGGCAAAGACCAAACTTTTGGTATTTCTGCCTCCCTAAATTCCGCTCCCCACCCTCCAACAATAAATCCAACCTGTTTGCCTTGTAGTGAACCAACTGCTTTCAATCAGCAGAGGAAGATTTCATCTACTGTAGAGCTGACTATGGAAAAATAGCAAAGTGAAATTTGACAAATTAGATCTCATGGTTCAGGAGGTAAAAATCACAGAATAAACTGATAAAAGAATGCCCCTACAATGCAACTCCTACTCACAGTATCAAGCTGTCATTTATTTCTTTTGGGCAATATTGAAATTGATTGGAACTGACTGTAGGATGCACTCACAAGAATAAAATATTGTAAACAAAAGATTTTTATTTCATTATAGAGCTGTTAGACGTGGGACACTGGACAAATTCCAGTCTGTGTAATTACCTTCTGTCTACCTAAATTCTCCCTGCAGCCCTAATTGGAAATGATGTTTTTCTTCATTTCCTCCCCTACACTATGGTTCCACCACAGAAGTGTCTGCACTCTGAATGAAGTTACTTTTTTATAGTCAGCATAAAGGACAACCTGGGATGGGAGGATAGAATAGAGTTATCACAGACATAAGAGTGACAGAGAAGTTTCCAACTGGTCATTATAACAACCTTTGAGAATGCTCTCTGATGAAGAAAACCAGGAAAAACTATGTTTCACTTGGTATGTCTGAAATAGTTAAGATTTGCCCCCCATTTTCTAAATAAATAATCAAGTATCTCCAAAAATCTTACTGTTTCTCTTGTTGAATGCTGAAGTAACTACTTTTAGCCTCCTATGCTAATACTGAAGAATTCACACTTATTCTTACCAATCTCTATTGTGTGTGATGATTAACTGTATTAATGTTAAAAAGCACACACAAAACATAACCAATCTCAGTCTTAATGAGTAATGTATGACTTAATATTTATATTTAGGAAAAACTAGTGATAATCTTATTTGGAATCATCTAAATATCTTCTGCTTCTCACTCACCTCAATCTGAAACAGATGGGCAAAGCACTGGTTTACTTTGCAGAAGATACACAAGGAGACTGAAGAGTGCTCTCCCTCACTAGCACTGGAGATTTTCAGTAACTTTCTGTCACTAGTTGAAAAACTGTGGAAAAGTGAGGTGTTCCCCATTTCCTGGGGTGAGGAATTACTCCTGCAACAGGAGTAATTTCACATATGCAGTCCCTGAGATCCTAGACTCCTCATAAGACTAAAACTCGGAAAGAAAAATTGCTAAATCAGTTGCTGTAACATAATGCATATCTTTGTATGCTTAACAGCACATGCCAGTGTCAGCTATAAACAATGCACTCATTTATTAAAGCTGCCAACACTGAAGCAACAGATTTCCCACAAATCATAACACTGAATGGTTTAACTCTCTTAAGTTATTGATAGATCTGTGCATATGTATATATATAAAAGAATAAATGAAAATATAGAATCTTGTAATTGCTAAATAGTCATATAAATTGGAATATATGTAACTGAAGTGTTAGGCATAAACACAGGAATTTTAACATTTGTCTAATTTAATCTCCATGCTACAATGTAATTAAAAAGCAAAAAGATCGAAGCTTTCTTCACTTAGCATTCAAATCTCTTCATAAAACAGCTTCTTCCTTTGATGATGTTAGAGTTGATTTGTGAGCAAGGTCTGGCGTTTCATCTTGCAAGGCTACTTAGTTCTTATGTAATTCTCACTGAGACTAAACAGACAACATGAGTACAAGGACTTTCCTGTTTACAGAGCAAAATAACTTGATCTGACTGCAGGCTACTCCAAACTTTGCCATTGGTTACACTAATCAATGAAAGAAAGAAAAAAAGGACCTTTAAAAAATACAGAAAGAAACAGGAAAAATAAAATACAGTAACCTTCAGCTTCAAATTGATTTGTTGCCTTTAAAAAACACAAAATTCAAAAGCAAGAGGCTTAGCAAATGCAGAAGTTCATGAATAACTTAATCACATACTAAACACAACAGAATCTCAATATTTACTTGACTGACCTATGCCCACAGGTATTCCAATATATCCCCAATTCTCTGTAAGCATGTCAGAATAAAAAGACTAAATAATGAAACCATAAATACAAATGTTTAATTTGACTCAATATGGTTTCCAGCACCACAGGATGATAATGCCTCACAAACACGAATGCATTCATATTCACTACACCCCTAAAGTGTTCTCATGTGTTAGTCTTACCACTATGCTTCTGGGAATTTCACTGTATCATCAAAACACGATTAAAGCAGCCAGCCTGTGAGTTATTCCTCACTCCAAATGCCTGCCATCAGCCATTGCCACTAAGGGGTCAGATGAAGGCAGATGATCTTTCTCTTTTGCCAGCATTTATGAAGATGGAAGCTGGCATTAATCAAGATGAATAATAATTCCCTTTGAAATGGTGGGGGGAAAGCAGCAAACATTCCACAAGGTTCTCTTCAGTCTCATTGGCTAGAAGGAATGTGGTTAGGACACAAGAATGTAAGGAACAGCTCTGCAGTAAGAGAATATGGGGGAAAGAAAGGCCCAAGGATATTCACGACCTGGTGAAGAAGGCAGAAATAGCAGGGTGCAGACAGCAGCTCTTCATCCCAATTGAACAGGACTGATGAGCCAGATGGCAACTGTAAATCGAGTATGAAAGAACTTTAACGAGAAAATAAAATGCCATTGCAGCTGAAAGCAGATTTACAGAAAAATAGTGTGAAGGCCAAAGAGACAGTGAAAGTTATTGTCATGAGGAGAAAAATGACCTTTGTTGTTGCAGTAAGCTATTCAGCACTTCAACCCAGCTTTGTTCTATTTTCAGGCTCCGCCAAAAATTCCAACTCTTTGGCATTCCTCCTGTATGCGGGGTGGCCTCCTACATCCTACTAAATTTAAAAAGCTGATAAAGAATAAATAACACAAAGCACCAGAAAATATATGCTGCATTTTAAAATGACAGTGAAGGGTACAAAATTCTAGCATAAATTATGCAGCATATTGAACAAATCCATATCAGCACTGGCTTCATTAGCAGCAATATTAGCTTACTCCTCCTTTAGACATAGCAACTGCGAGCAAGTTAAGCTTCTCAATGTCTGCTGTCACAGTCATCTGATCAGAACAGCTACATTTCGCAAAATATAAACCCTGCATATCCAAAGAAAAGTGCTACTCCTAGGGTAGATACATTCTGTAACAGAATAGAGAGCACTGATATAAGAGAGTTCCTTTGGTTTCAAGTATCGTCTGGCCATTACAGTCTTTAGAAAATACTCAAAGTCAGTGTTATTATGGAACGCTCCAAATCATTCCAAATTACGTTAAAAGTCTTGTAACTATCATGGAACCATAACACCTAAGTTCCTGCTCCTCGCACCAGCTGAAGATTAGCGCTCCATGATTTTTGTATTTTCCTGTCTTACCTTCAATCTATCACTGTCAAAGAAGAGAATTACAATGAATGCAATCCTACATTTATAATACAGCTTTGTCAGCATAAGCAGCTGAAGTTCAAGTAGAAATGATTACTACTTGATCCTGTAAACACTATTTCTGCCCTTAGTCAGAAATGTTGTTCTGAGGTAGTGGTCAGTGTAATGACATTGACAATACAAAACTAAAAGGGATTAAAGCATTCAAGAGAGTTAACTCTGATTCCAGATGTTCAAGCTTACACCTCTAAGATGTCCTGGCTATCAGCTCCCCAGATGGGTAACTGTGTAGATACAGCTGATGCTACTTGAAGAGTACGAAGGGCTTGTGGTGGGATATATGGCAGTTAGTAGTGCTGAACCAGTGCCAACTTTCCACCTTCTTCTATCAGTAAGAGACTTTTTTAGCAAATTTTTAAACAATTTTATCCCCCCATCCCAAAAACTCAAAATAAGTACTAGACATGATGAAAAAAATACATATGTCATGCAAGGAGGAAACAGACCTCTTGAACTTGCTCTAGTGCTACCAGTGACTTGCTAAGTGATTTTGGACCCATCACTGCAACTCCTAGGTGTCTCCAGTGCCTCTGTCTTTCCTGATTATACCATATATTCTGCAGTACAAGTGTTGTATATTAGCTTACCCAGAACACCATGTTCAATGGGAACCAGTCATAGCCAGTGTCTCTAAGTGCTACCATGAGGTAAGTAACTAAAAATCAGTAAGAACACAACACTGAAAGTTGTATGCCTTTAACAGGGAGCTTTGGAGGCATGTTTCTTTTTAATATGCCAGTTAAGCCAGTTGAGTGAGCTGACATTTAATCCATTCTGCCTCTGGTTCTATAACTCTAACAGATGCAAATATTATTTTAAGGAATACTGGGAAATGGAAAATCTCTGTTTCTTCTCTAGGACACACGCTTCTTTCTTTTACCTAAGCAAAGTATCCAGAAATGAATAGGTTAATATGCAATATCAATACTTGGAGCATTTGGTTCACAGAGCTTCCTTTGATCTTTCATTCTGTTTGCTATTGAAAAAGTAACAACCTGATCCTACACATAATAAAAATGAAACAGAATTAGACATCATGTTAGAAAGGATTCAATTCAGTTCAATATCAAAGTCTGGTATCAGAACTGCAAACCACGATCTACAAAGCTGCAAATGAAGAGAAATTCACTTTAAAGGTTCTTCAGTTATAACAGATTCTAACCAGCCAGTGTCTGCAAGACTGCACCCTGCTTATTAGAAATGAATCTGGAGATATGGATCCAAGATCATCATGTTGTTCTAATGATCTGAACTAACCAAATAGTAAACATTATACAAAGCAACACAGGCCACTATTAATATTAAACACAACTTCTCAGCTACACTGATCCCAAAACACTGTAGTGCTACTTCCCCCCTACTTCCCCCACCCCCACCCCTCGCGCCGCGTTAGTTTATCAGTTCTCAAATGCTGAAAAGCATAATTAAAGCTGCTGCTTACATAGCCTCTTAAGTCTCTGTATCATCTTTTTGCTGTGCAGGAAATTAAACAGGATCCTCTTCCCTTAGGTAACCATGCTACAGAAAGGGCCGATTCTTTCTTGACTAGCATGCCACATGGTTGTAAGGACAGAATGAACACATTAGCAACAGCAGTGTTGGCTGACTTCTGATTGCAGGATCACTGCTGCCTGTGAGGGTGTGAAAGGCACACAAGACTTTGTAGAGCTTCTTCTAGAAGTTCTAACAGCTTCCCTTACTCCAAATAACTTCCTTCAAACACAAAATTCATTCTGGTGTTTAATGAGATGCAATGGAATTTGGATAGCTCATTTTAATAAGCAAGTTTTCAAAGTACACCTGTGTCATTAAAAAGACAATAAACCACTTTGATCCTGATTTGATTCAAACCATGTAAACTGAAGTTCCTCCCCTCTGATGAGCACCTATGTACCATCAATTTCTGAGTACACTCTTGATGGCTGCAGACTAACGATCAACAAAAATAACTCACTAAGAAGTGAAAATCCTCCAAGTATAGTAAGACAAGTATTGTAAGATGATTTTGATTGATGAGTTTTGGAACTGAATTTGCAAGAATCAACTCAATACTCTTGCTATTAACTTATTTTGTGGCTTTGAATGAAGTGGAAGGTTATCGTGTGTCCACATCAGAATTTTGCCTAGTTTGTGCATTACTAAATCCAGAAGAATAGTTCAGTCTTCTCTGTTAATGCTGCATCATGAAATCCATGTTTCCTAATTCTTGCCTGCAAATGGCAGCTGCACGCTACAGAGACTGCTGAGGCATCAGAAGCTCTAGCATAAGAGAACATACAAGTTGCCTGTTCTAACAAGGCTCTTTGCTTGATCCCAGATTCAGGAATTAAATACTAAGGGAATAATTCCACTTTTAGATCAGACAAAACAGCCAGCCAAGCCTCTCAGCCCTCCAGCACACTGTCCTCCTGACTTATTACTTTCAGCAAATCAGGTATCCCCACACCATTACACTTCACATTATGTCTAAAGTCAGGCATGAAACTTTCACAACCACTTTTTCGAGGGCAGTCATTCGCAAATGAACATGCATTTTATTCAAATACCCTATCCAATTATGGTAAGTAGACAGAATGTCAAAACCACAGCCTAAAGTTTAAGCACAGTCCTGACAAGTGCTTCTCTCAAAAGCTGTTAATGAGTTCATTTACAAATTGTACTGATTTGGAATGGACTTTTTTTCATATTCTACCCAGTTTTTCAGTGAACAGGTCTGGCTTTGGGGATTCAAATCAATGGTCTTTGAATCCCAAGCAGAATGCTCATGCGAACCAGGAGGCAACATGTAGGTTTCACCAAGTAACGCGTGTGGCCAAATAAAGCTGCAGCTAGTGCCTGAACCTCTAGAGTGCAGCTACAGAGTTCATGCAAAAGGACCACTCATGTATCCATGAAAGCGGGCATGTTCGCTTTTTTTAAAATGTTTTACTAAGAATTTAACATACTAGAAAGTAAAGTTCACAAATGCTTGGCAATTTCCAAAATTTGCTCCTAAATGAGTCAAAATTTAGCAACTACTACTACAGAAAAAGTCTTTTAGGTTTCTATACACTTAAGTTATATATATTTAGTCCGTATCTTCATCATTCCCATGCAATAAATGATAGTACTCCAAAGAGCATTTATTTACTATTCTCCAAATTCATAAAGCTAGTTCAGATTTTTTTTTCTGAAAAAAGGTTACAGTTCAGATCAATTTCCACCATTACAGAATGAATCCACCCATACACCACTTAGTACACAATTTGACTCCCATAGTGGCATTTCAAAATGCCAACAGAGAAGACATATTCCTCACTATTATTCTGGAAAACAAGTATCTGATCTGAGTTTCTGCCAGATAATTCTAAAATCAGCTGTGCATGAACAGCAGATAATTTTTAATTAACATCCAACACTACATGGAGCTCAATTCTTCATTATGCATTTCTAAGTAGGTCTGCATTACAGCCTCAAAAACAGGTAGTGTGATCAGAAATCCAGTATCAGCTCCTTAAAGAGTAGAACAAGCTACTTAATGTTCTGGTGCTCCTGCAGTTTGATCTAATCCTCAATGAACTGCAGGAATGACAAAATATTTTGCTTCATTATTTATGCTTTAGCCAAAAGGTAATGTTTAAGAAACAAACCCCTCATGCTTAATTCTCTGTCATCTATTTGCTAATTATCACAGCAGGAGGGATACCCATTTAAACCAAATCAGCTGACTCCTACATTTTGCAGCCTCTCAAACGTGTTCTGCTTGTAAGCTGTACTTAAGGCAAGTATAAAGGTCATATTTGCATAAACTCACACTCCTAACACTGAAATATTTTTAATTTCAATGACAATATCTCATCTGGATTTAACTTCATTGAATTAATCTTATTTTTAACTTCATTTAACTTTCATTCAACTTCATAAATGAAGTCTGCAACTCCTCTCAATGCAGAAACCTAACATCCTTCTCTGTGGAAGTAGCTAAGCAGAGTATCTTGTTTTGTACAGAATGGATGAGTTCATAAGCACATATTCAGTAAGATGCATATTGTTCACCAGCTAGTGCAGTAAACTTGGAAGCTGCAATGGAAGGCTGAGCGTCTCCAGGAAAAGCTCAATACAGGGGACTGACTCATCAAGCTACTTTGAAATACCCCTTGGCGAATCTGTCTCTCCCATTTCTATACAATGCTGTGGAGCCCAGCTTCACAACACAGACCAGTAAAACATCCTCTATTAGCGCTCCTACACATTTCTCCATCCACAGACTGCCTACACCTGGGGACAAGGACTCTGTGCACTGATAGATCTATCCATCAAGTGAATGTAGCTATTGATTTAGACCATAAATATACTAAATCTGACTGGAAATGGACACAAATATTCACACAGACACCAGTGACAGGGATATAGTCCTTTTCCTAGCAACTATCTTTGAGCCACTTATACCACATTTCCCCCCCCTCTTTTTCAAGGGTCAAAGTAACAGGCCACAATTTTAGAGATGAACAAAGGCACACACAATATAGCATAAGTCATCCCATAATATTAACTTCTTTCTTTAGGGAACAAGAAAGCATCAACACAATGAACTAGCAATATTCCAGAAACACGAGCAGCATTACATCATTTTAACACAACTGCAGTACCTTTCAGTTGGTCATTAACTCACAACTGAATCATCAATGCTTTTGCTTCCCACTACTGTAAAATGTAATAAAAAGGATAATGTTTCTTCCTTTTTATAAATATTTTCTCTACTTTTTGAATCAAGCAATTAATCTAATTATATCTTTGCAGGGACATCTAATGAAAAAAGTCTGCTTCATTCACAGCTATTTGAAAAGGCAGGTAAGGAACAAAGGTTTAATTTATTTTTCCCCTTGGTCAAGTTAGAACAATCGCTGCTATAACTTTGAATAACACTGTAACTTTATGTTAAACTACTTGCAAATAGATGGCAAAGACCTGTCAAAATAATGCACTAGGTTAATAAAGTATATACTATTTGACTGCAATAACTATACCTATCATCATGGCTTGGCTTCGCGGATGAAGATTTGGGCGGACAAAGATTTGGGAACTACACGTAGCACAAAGACAATTAGTTTCACAAGTGTCTACCCTGCCTCTGCACTACTTTCAAGCAAGTGGCAGAAAGAATTCTTGGCTAATGTTTTTACAAAACTTACCAGGTATTATGGGCCATCTCAGAGCCCAAGACAAAGTTCATGAAGTCTTCTCCCAAAGCACAGCAAGCAACAAAGTTAAACAAACAGAAAACCCCACACTACTTTTTCTAGAGAGTATCCAGCTGCCAAGACAGAAGATTAAAACTAAATGAATTCCTTCTAAAAAATTAAGCACAAAGAAACCCGATGATATGGTCAGCATTGCTGAATGGCAGTTTTGCAAAACACTTTGATGATTTTGCAATTATTCATCTTGAAGACTACAACCTAAATCTTTGGCCAATACCGATGCAGACATGAGCACTTTATAAATTTTCCCTAAAAACCCAGGAGAATTCCATTTGTTGTTTAAGGAACATACTCTGGAGCTTTAAACTTCACACTTTGTCAGCAAAGAACCAATTTGCATGTCCACGTGTATATGTGAGTATATATATTCAGGCATGCATGTACTTAAATAGATTTTATATATATATAGGTATAAAATAAAATACACACTGGACATTACCTTTAACTGTCCTTTTTAAAATCTTCCTGCATTTAAAAACATTTCTTTTGAAGCTTGTATCCAAGTCTCCTATTGTAAGCATTAATTTCATGAAAGGAACTACAGACTTGGAGAGTTATAGTCCTATGTATACGCCCCTGCTGTTCTTTGTAAGCAACCAGCACAAACAGGAACACACAGAACATTTCATCATTATGCTACAGATGTGCATTACGGGAACTCAAGAAAAGTGAAAAACAGTATTTTCTTTCCCTGCTACACAAATTACCAGTGTCTCCCAATATAAGTTTATACTAAAACCAAGACACACCAAATAGTCTTCATCCACCCTAGTTCATCAATTTGCAACTCTGAAAACATAAGCAACATTAATAGCAGCATTAGCATTAATTACATCTAGAGAAAAAATATTCACGGTGTATTTACCCTAATTCAACCCTTCTGTTTATATTCAAATCTTTTTATTTGAACACAAGAGAACCACTTTTCAAACCCTGTGCCTAGGTATCATATGACCCACCAGGCAAAGCATCTAGGTGAAAAACAACGTTTTTGCGGTTAATGTTACAGTGGTCCTAGAGTTGATTCTCTCCTAATACACACAGGCAAAATGTCATGTTCTTCCTAATAGCCATATGCTACAGGCATGCAAAGCAAGGCATTTTCCCTTTTGGAGTTACAGCTGTTCAGTGTTGCTTTGCGCATCTCTTTCATTTGGTTTGGAAACAAACTCAACTCAAGCCTGCCCGCCTTGGAAAGCGATGTAAGCTGGAATCATATTCTGGGTTTTGATCTGGATTATTACACAGAGACAAGATGCACAACAACAGAAGACACAGCATTTAGCGGCTGTTAAAAAAATTCCTGTTGCTGCGGAAGCATGTGACAAGATCCACGTCTTCACACATTTTTGTTGGCACAACAGCCACTATCTAGAAATGATGCTGCAGGTAACACAGCTTTGGTCCACTCCACTAGTTCAGTTATAGGAATTCCACTGTAGTTTAAAATTATCCAGTCTGAGTGTGGAACTTACTTACAGAAACTAGGATTTTTAGCACCAACAGTCTCACCATCAGCGGACTACATAAGCTGTGCCATAGGATCTTAATCTGTCTTGCAGCAGTGTTGGGAACTGTGCTGGATGGCTCAGAATTACAGAGCACAAACAGATCCCAGAAGCATCCTTCAGAGGGTGTGGCTACACAGCACTAATGTTTGAAGAGAGGAAAACCTCTGAAAAGGCAGGTCTGGCTAGAAGTGCTTTAATGCTAAAATCAAAACTCAAAACTTTGCTTGAAAATGTTTTTTTGTTGGCACTAATTCAGTTAATTCATAGCTGTAGAGACATGAAGTTACAATCTGCCAGGACTAGATCACTGTATTCAACATTATTTTAGATCCGTTCTTTGCATCTAAAACAGAAGAGGCTTCACATCTGAAGAATTTCCAGTCTACTAAGCCTACAGTTGATTTGGCATAAAATATTTTTATAATCAAAATGATCATGAGGTATCAAACCCACTTCTACAATTCTTGTTGAAATGAAGTATATACAGATGTCTTCTGATGAATAGGGCACAGAAACCCTTGAGTGAAAAAGTCAGTAAGTGTACTTGCAATTGAATCACCTGGAGAGAAGTTGTCCAATGACAATAGGTCAGCTGCTGACTCTGAAACATCACTCAGAAGTACGTTACTTCCTAATTACATATTTAAAACACCATTTCAGGGATAACCTGAACACAAGTTTTTTTGTGAATTGTATAGAAGATTAATCAGTGTATTAAGTAGTACATGCCACAATATTTATACAGACAACAATTCCTAGTAAGGAAGAATTTTGTCACAAGAAAAAAAAAGGAAGAGACTCTAATATTTGGAACATGATTAATCATCATCTTTCAAATCAGTATATACTAGTATACTTGGTGATGCAGTGTGGTAAATCCAGTTCAATACAGAACTGATTGTTTTCATGTTGCATAGCATCAGAAGGGCACATCTTATGTTGTCTAATAAGCATGCTAACCTTAGCTCAAATCTTCAAGCAAAATCTGGACATTGTACCATGCCTTATCACAACTGAACATAAGCTCCTTTGTGCTTACACGAATTTAAATATACAAGTGATCTATACTTGAGGGGGGTTATTTGAGAGTAAAAAAGAATGACTGCTTTTATTAAAATAACTAATTCTTTCTGTGTCCACAAGAAGCCTCATTTTTCATAATCCTACAGTCTAAAATGTTAGTTCATCATTTTGCTAGATGCAAGAAAAAACAGCAAATACATGTAGTTTAAAGAAATGTGAAGGCAATTGAGCATTTGTGCTACTGAGCTGATACCTTCCTCCCAGTCTACTGGTGCTACTTCCCAAGTTTTAGAATGAGGCTGAGATATTTAAGTTTATTATGGATATGATCCATATATTCCAAATAATGAAATCTAAACTGCAGCTCTGGGATGCAAAGATTGTTCTCTGTGTCTTGTGATCGTCCTTAGTTAAACTTATATAAAATTTGACATTTGTGTATTTCAGCATTTTAACATTAATATCAAGTATCTATTTATAAGCCCCTGTGAAAGGGGACTCTATTTTTAAAGCTATTTTAAGATAATAATTTCATGGTCTTCATTTAGTGAAAGCATTATTTTTCTCCATGATACATTTAGAAACAATTGTAAAATTGCATTTAGTCCTCCATCTCCATCTGTCATAATCTATTTCTTCTTTTCAACATAGGTATTCTTTATGAAAATACATTATATTTACTTTATTAACTCATGTTGTTTTTTCCTCTGAGATAGCTTACAGCATTGTTAGGTTGGTTTCTTTGGGTTTTTTTTTTTCTTTTTCCCCTTTCTACTACCAAATTGACCTCCAGTCAAAGACTTGAGGCGGCAAGTATACACAACATCTGCTCTCCTCTTAAGCACCACAGATGGAACCTGTAATGTCAGCAGTTCAGCAGAGACTTGCTACTATAGAGGGAGACACTTCAGGTCACCTCCACGAAGCAATCTCAACATCCCATTGCTTCTTGAAACTCTAAACTTGACAGTTAAGTACTGAGGGGTTCCAAGAAGCAAGGAAGTCAAGGAACAAGAATGAGTATAGGCTCATTAAATTATGGCTACTACACATACTTATAATTCAGATTCAACAGCTCAAATATTTATGTGTAGAAAAATAATAAAACATACTAAAGTAGATAGTGAATAAGATATTTGAGCAACCTCTATATTGTGATAAAAACAAATCATTCATTGCCTAAGGTAGGAGAACCCGGAACCCAATAAAATACCCAACAATTCTAATGAAAGCACTCTTTCATGCCACTGCAGTACATGCTGAATTGACACTTCAAGTTCTAAGAGTCCATCCCTGTAAAAGAGCTACACAAACTTCTGTGTGTGTATATATATAAATAATGAAGTAGTTTAGACTACGTAATTTGAACAACTCTGAGCTTTTCGGGGTCCAAACCCACTGTGCATATCTGGAAGTATATCTTCTTCCCAGCAGTTTCTATTAGCCTATTAATAAACATTTCACCCTCAGAGCTGTCTAAGTTCAGATGTTCAACAAAGCAACTTCTATTGAGTGCAGTAGTAGCAAGATTAGTCCTTTTGAATACAAAAAGCAAAATACAGCAGATAGAATAACCTCACGTAGCATATTGAAGCCTTCATATTATCAGGTACAAGAAATGATACAAAAATTACAATTTAAAGCCCCAATGAGGCATACAGGGGAAAACATGGTTTTCAAAATTAGAGAAGTAGTTCTATATTTTTATAGACAGATGAGGAGCTAAGAGACAGTTTGCAGTTCTTGGGTACAGGGTGCTTATGCTTGCACCAATAAATAGATCCGAGGCTAGTAGATACAGTGCAGCCTAGAGTGCTCAGAGCTTTAAGGATAATGTGGTAAGATTTATTAAACGATCAAAGGATAGGGCTGCCCCTGGGTGATGAAATGGAAAGAACAAGAGAAGATAATAAGCAGGTTTTGCTTGTTTCGGCATAGCCATATTGATGTGTCCAAGTAAAATCAATGAAAGAGTGATTGTAAGACTAGCTGCTCTTGTCAGAAAAAGACGACTACCTATCTGTTGGGATAAAATGATTCAAATTGAATAATACATCAAAAAAACCTTAATTTGACATACTTCATCTTATCATTTATCAGTGCTAGTCAAAGTGATTTCAGAAAAATGACCATCTTTCCTTCACTGCTGACACATTACAACATAATAACCTACATTTTACTCATTAGCATGTTAATTTATTATCTTTTTAATACTAAAAAAGTTGAGTAGGCTAAGGACTCAGAATACACTAAGGAAAACAACTTATTTAGTGCAAGTGAAATGTACTTATACAAATTCATAGCTCCAGGAAATTTTAATTTTCAACAGTTCTCCAAAAACCATTCTGGAAAACATATTTTAAAACAGTATAAACAGCTTACAAAAGGGTATTTACCTGCATATCAAAAGGAAAGATTATAATATTTTAAACTGATTTGCCTACAGTGCAAGGACAGTTAGTAAAGAGATCTGGTATCATATTTGTAGCACATAGTTATGATTGAGATCGTTGTTTCATTAACAAGGTTTCTGTAACTCAGGGGAAAGAGAATTGCTAATTGCAGAAATCTTAATTATATAAGAAATACCTAGCTGAAATCTGAAGATAATGGTTTTGATTTTAACAATCCATACAGCAATTGCCACGAAAATCAATGCTATTGGACCAATAAGAGTGCAGAGATTATGACGACATCTCTCATTGAGACTATAACACCTAGATAGTCCCTGCATCCCTTGTTGTAGGGACTATTTAAATATTTGCAGATTCATATTTACAAGGAGATGAAGATACACAAGCGGGTATTCTTAAGCTCACCTCTAACTTCGGTTCCACTGTTTTCATCTGACAGTTTCAGTCACTGGTACAGAGCAGCAATGCAGCATGGCCACAGTAGTCACCTTCATTCTCTTAAGAAAATACTGTGTTCCTGATGCATAGTGCCCTATACTCCAGAGATAAGGGATTGGGGTCAACACTGGACATGAAGACTTCAGCACTTGATATAAGAAAGTGCATTTGAAAACCCAATAGCCCATGTAAAGACTCAAAGTATCTGAACAAATGCCCCATTGTCTGTTTTGGATCGAGAAGAGATGCATTTGGGGTCAGGAATTCTACTCCTTCCACATCAGGGAATACACGTCCTATTGTGAGAGATCATTTCAAAAGAGACTAGTGGACTAAATCAGGGAAATCTCTTGTGGTAGCTCACCCACAGTAAAGCAGTACTGTTGTCCTCTATCAGTAGGTACTCACAGCTCTGACGGACCTTTTTTTTCTTTTTAAAATAAAATCCTGGGTTTTGCAACTAGGTGTGTCACTAAAAACAGATGTCTCTGAATAGACAGTGATATCAATTCAGTGCTGACATATGCCTCAAAAGGCAGCAAAACCTAACAAAAAGGAAAAAACCCCAAGCCCCTGAAAAAGGCTAAGTCACTCAACTCATCATTAAGAACAACTTCCATCCATTAATGGTAGCTTCTGCATTTCTTACAGATGCAATATTTCCAATGCACTCTTCCTAATGAATCATTCCTAATGATTCCTAAACAATCTGATTTCTGCTTGTGGAAAGCTGAGTAAACATATTTGGCATATGAAAAATTGCTCACTATTTGTTCCTTATTCTTAACTCCACCAGCTCCTTCAAGCTTCAACCTTCAAACAGTCATTCTTCCATCCAGCTTCTAAACCGAAGTTGTTTTCCTGACTGTGCTCTGAGAAAATCAGTTCTTTGGCTGACTAAAGCTATGTTGTCATGCAAAAGGTTCTTTTACAGGGATTCCCTCCCTTACCCTTGTACTTGTAGTATTTCAGTAGAAGGCTTGAGATTTCACTTATTTTTATTAACTTATCCAAGCATTTACTAAATATTGGCTCTAGGCTTTTCCAGACAATGCACAAGACATGACAAAATGCAGTTTGATAATCACCATCCAATTGTTAATTGACATTTCCATCAATAGTCACCATCAAGACAGGAGTAAAAACAATCCTTACTAAATTACTTCAACCAAAAATGTCAGTTTCAGCTGGTGCTAAGACTGATTACAGATGTGTGCCTCTAGCTACATAGATCTCAAAAGAAAAATGAAAAAAGCAACATTTTTAAAGCCTCTGCTGACAAAGGAAGCTTGGATCTCCCAATTTATGTTAAATCAATGCAAAAATCAGTTGCTAAACCTAACTGCTGATCACATCCTCCCATGATGTTGAGAGAAGTCTAGTGCAGATGAACCATAGTTGCCCTCCAAAATTTACAAGTAGAAAATGTGTTCTGAGGCACTAACATTTGGAGGACATTCTTCTAAATCTGTGAATCCTGAGCAAGCTACACAAATACTCATAAATCCGCTGATAATAAGATGGGATTTGGATGGCTGATTGTATTTCTGAAAATAAGGCAAGATTATTAAAAATCACTGTATATTTATTCAATACTACCTTTTCTAATCATTTTAGAGCATAATTTATTCATAATGTTTTTACAGAAAACAAAATTATTTCATAGACAAAACTATAGAATTTTGACCTATTCCATGGCCACTGATGCCACATATTTTTGGGTATTTCATTTAATGACATGGGAAGCAGACATATACATATTCTTCATTTGCCATCCTTCCTGATACTTGACATCAATCAGGCTGTTAAAAGCTAACTTATTTAAAATATGCTAGATGGCTCTTCATTATTATAAATAATTTAGTTAATTTCTATTAATAACATTGCTGGCTGCTAACAAGCTCCGGAACTGCAGTTGTCAAAAAGTAAACATGTGAAACCTGTGAAAGGTACCTTACTCCCAGGTGATGCATTTCATTCAAACTTAACAGGATTCAAGCAAGCAGGAGCAACACAATGGCCCAGACCCTTCTCTGAGCAGTAGGATCCTCAAACAAGACCAAAATTTTGATTTTATTTCACCAGGATTGAAAAACTCATCCTTCTAGATAAAAACAGAAGCAAGAGGCAAAAAAATGTAAAGCAAGTGGATGGGCAGATGAGAAAAAAAAAAAGGAGGGGGTGGGGCGAGTTAAACAACTCTTCTCCTGCACACTGGGTTTCAGAAAGCTGGTCCTTTACTTGATTTCAACCAGCTCAATGACTTTCTGAGTATATTTATGTACAATCCCCTTCAGTCCCAGAAAGGACTTTTTTTTTTTTTTGGTCATGTGCAGGACCTGTCTGCTCTCTCCTTCTCACATAGGCATTACAAGAAGCATCTTCAAATTAGCAATTTTACACTACTAAGACCTGTTGATTAGACTATTCTTTCCAAAGGTCCAAAGGTCAAGCAAAACGAAACCGCTTCTTAAAAAATATGATCTAATTTGAATCAGAGAAGTTCTCTTACTGTCATTTTTCTAAAAGTATCTCTATTTATAAATAATTTGAATCAGAGAAATTATCTTACTGTCATCTTTCTTAAAATATCTCTATTTATAAATGTGCCCCAATGTATATCCTCAAACCCAGCAGCAAGTATGAAGTGCTGTTTCATTCAAAATAATTCAGTATGTTGATGAGTGGCTTCGGGAAACACAGAAACTCAGTATACTGAAACTTCACAATAATATTTGATTTCAGTGTTAGTTGATATCAAAAAGTGCATATAACAGGGTTGGACATGTTTTAGTTAATTTCTCACAGTCTAGAGCAAGCACAAGCAAGGGCAGCAAATCTGGGGAGCAGTCCTAAAGTAGGCAAATCTCTTACTATAAGTTACGAGGTTTGCAAGACTGCTTGCCTGGTCCAATTTTAATGCAGAAGTAGCAGTTAAGAGCACTTCATGTATATGCATCAATTTCTTAAAGAAAAATTAAGGCAGATTCCCTGTAATATTGTCTTTGCAGCTAAGCAAAGAAAACATGAAACCAGGCACATCTGTATGTTGCACTACAGAGTGGTTTCACATTGTAATCTTCAAAGTCAAATCCAGTTGAGAGAAGCTGCTGATTTTTTTTTTTTTAAATACAGGGGGTTTTTATACACCTTAAGGAAAGATAAACAGTTTAATCACTAAATAAATACAAATGTGCCATATAAGCCCTGAAACCAAGGAGACGTCCATTGCAGTAAAAATGCATGTAAGTCCTGATCAAGTAAATGAAAGCTTTTTGGTGAAACCTGAAGCATTCAGAGTTGAGACAGTAAATCTTTGTGATGGGTTGAAAATGTAGAAGTGGCAAAGGAGACTTTGAAAGTCACACAAAAATTACTTTTTGTCACGTAAAGACTCCCGAGAGTCACCTACCAAAATGACAGTAAAATTCATCCATCTCTCATGAAGCTAAGATAATTGTATTTTACATCAGGAACTCCACAAGGATGAAGGAATTCACTCCTCCAAGAGACTTGGTGGTAAACCTCAAACATACATTGAATTTGCTGAGCAACAATTAAGAAAGGATATGCAGAAACAGCCTTTGCCATCGTAGAGATGGTTGGTGAAAGCCAATTATTTTTGTGTTTCCATTCAGGCTACTAACATTTCTTGATACATATTTGAGTGTTACGCTATTGCTGTACAGTTCATGCTGTTCTAATTCTTATGGAAATGCATCTTGTATTTTATATATCCAGATCTCACGAGTACAGCTGTAGATTAAAGGTGGTGTACTTTGAGCCCCCTACATCTGTTCTTGTACAGGTGCTACAGAATATGATGCAGTCTAGGGAGCTACATGTTCTTCAGCTGAAATTGCAAATTTCACTGGCCACAGCAGTGATGGGGTAGTTAAAGGTGTTTGCAGTGATGTGCAGTTGTTGTGATTCCCACCACTTCCTAAACGTGCATCTTCTAAAGTACTCCTGCCAATGCTGTTAGCATTGTACTGCACAGCATACATCTCTAACAGCAGCTTCCAGATAAGAGGCTACTGACCATTCCCGAGAAGCAGAGATGTATCATGTATGGATAGAAAGTGAACCTGTACTAACACTGAGTAGAGGCATTACAGGCAACGAAGATTCTGTTCTGTATGCAGGAAGTATCTGTTTCATGTCTCATCACCTCTGTCCACTAGCTCACCTTCCAGGATACAGCTCCAGACCAGAGCATAAGCCAGGCTGCCTTGCAACTTACTGCACTCTAAAGGCCAAGGGCTTATTTCCAAAGCATCATCACAAGTCACATACACGAGGTACCAGAGGCACAAGCCTAATTTGACCTGATTAATATGCTAATAAATTACCATTGTTCACTCTTCGCCTTTTGTACTTCCCCAGTGAGAACATATCATTGACATAACCTGCCTTTCAGTAGGGGTAATATTAACTTCGGACGGCTAACTGCGCATTGCCACCTAAAGCATCCATTAGGTGAGAGTTTGACATGTCTTGCAAATTCTGCTGGTGAAGACAGCAATCTTCCTTTCTTGTCATAACTGTAATGGTTGGCAGGCAAATAGCAAGGGGAAGTAATCTAAACGATAAACATCTTCAGTCAGAGATTTAATAAAGTTTAGAGATTTTTATGTCATAATTAGTGCTGCTGAAATTATTTTCTGGATAAAAACATTCATCAGCAGGTGAACTGCATTTTAAAAATGTCAGGTATGAAGGGAAGTGTTCCATTATAATGCTACCTAAAGGTTTAAAATCTGCACAAAATCTGTAAGAACAAAAAAAAAAGGAGGAAAAATAAAAGGTCAGAAAGAGTTGGACAAAAAAAAAAAAATGAAGCCTTCATCTTCTGAGTAATCTGTAGGGGAAAGCTGCATATAATTACACTGCAAAATAGAAACATGAGATTTTTTTAATTAGGAGATGAACTTGGAAATAGTCTGAAGGAAAAATATGGAATTTTTGGCTGTATCCCTTAGTTACTCATGATTCTTGCCCGACACTTGCTAACTTAATTCAGCAGTTACTTTTTAACAAAAATGTAGGCTGAGGCAACTCATGGAGTATTTGTAGAGAAGAACATCTCTAGTATTTGTCCTGTTTTATGCTCCTTCCTCTAAACAGGTGAAAATCAGGTGAAGAATCACACTGCTGCCTTCAACAGCGGTTTCTGAAGCAAAGCTCTCCATCATACCAGGAACCTCAACTCAGCAGCTCTGCAATGTAATCTACTCTCCTCCATAATTTCAGCCAGGAATATATGTTTCTCCTCCCACATTCTGATTTCAGCATTTCTCTGAAACAGCAGAGCAGGACCACTGTTTAAATTCTCACTGGAATGCGACAGAATGATAAGCCACCTCAATATAAAACTTCTCCTATATATTATCTTGGCCCAGAACCAAGGCACTCTGGAATGGGATATCTAGACAGCACAGAAACCTGAGCAAAGAATGCAAGTCACAGCAAACAAAACAAGGATGTGGTTCCTTACCAAAGTCTTTAAGACACAACTAGCTTCTTGTGAAGATACTTGGAAATATCTTCCAGGGAGCAAATTTTAGAAGACAGAAATGTCATCTCAGCAAGTAATTTGCTCCAATATAGCACAGATCTTAAAGCAGACACAAAATCATTGAGTTACATGGCCAAGTAGCTGTGTACACGGGTCTCTTTATGGAGCAGGTTCCAGCTTCTCACTTACTCCTAATGACATTAGGAGCCAAGAGGCCCCTTGGCTTTCAAATATCTCTCCTTTTTATTTATACTGCTATTTGTGGGCTAAAGCAAGGTAAATACCCTCTTAAAAATTCCTCTTCAAAGGGTAAGTGATCCATAACAGGGTCTCAAATAGCCTTATACAACTATAAGGTCTTTTCTCAAATTATAAGACACACTTGAAATGGAAAGATTTGTAGATGAGAATAAAGCAAGCTTATCCCTTCCTTCTTGTATCAGCGGCAGCCCTGACATACCATTTGCTTTTGCTATTTATGAACTGCTTGTATGAACCACGGAGGAATAAATGAGATTACACCATTTGTTAATTCTGTTGACTCATCTAGAATGAGAAGGCTATTACATTAATCTGGATTTACATCAACTAATATCACTTTTCCCCAGCCCACTTACATCAGTATACCAAATTATGACGACTTGGTTTTAATGAAATCAGGCACACAAATACACTTTATTTTCAGTTTAATTCTATTACACTGAAACTAATGGCAGTAGTAGATCTACACTCACTCTTGTTGCAGGTTTTCTATAGTTTGTCAAACTGATTACCTTTTGGTGAAAGACAGAGCTACCTGGCATCCATGATGGCAAATCATTATCATCAACATCCTCCTCTGCATAACATACTCGTCCTTTTTTGCCTCCCTACTCCCACTATCATAACAAACACTAAAACATAATTGCCCTCAGAATTTTGTTTCCAAAGAAAGAAAAATCACTTTCTTGGCGTCAGTTCTAATAGCTGTACTTGGACAGGCAGGACTAAGCAGCTGTAAGGTGATAGGGCTTTATTATTAAAGGAAGAAAACATTTACAGAAAGTATTCTCTATGGGCACAGCATTGTGCTCCATAAACTTGCCTACAGCTTAGCGCAGTGTGCCTCGCATGTTCAGCTTGCACAGCTTATGCAGCAGTACTTTAAAATGGCAGGCTATTTAAATGCCAGTTTTTAACCACTCAAGAAAAAAAAAACCCACCAAAACAACCTGGAAGAATATTTCAGCTAATTGCTTTAAAATGCTAAGCCTCTAGATTTAAGGAATCAGTACACATCTAAAAGAATTTCTGTTTGTGTACACACACACGTACACAAAACCCCACCCTCTTGAAATTAATAGATATTCCTGGATAGAGATCCTGCAGGAAGCTGCTTTGAGGCTAACAGCTTCTTTATTGATCAGAATCTCTGACATAATCTGACATATAGACAAAAGGCTCAAGCATTTTGCTGAAGAGGAGTTTGTGCAAGTAAATACTTAATATGCATATCATGGGTTTAGTGACCTTTCTGGCCTGGATGATTTTTAAATTACTTTTCCCTCTTTTTCCATATTAGCCTTCATTTCCAGAGAGACAGGAATTAAAATACGGAAATAGTTTACAGAACTGTGTTTATCACTCAGATAATTTCTCTGAACATGCGATTGTGAAGTTCCATAATGATGACTTTTCAATACTTGTAGTTCCACTTGTCCAGTCCACGGTAAGACTATTCTTTACTTCAGTTGTTCTGAATACTCCTAAAGCCTAGTCACACTGTTTCCTTCTCATGCACTATTAAAGAAATAAAGATTTACAGGTCAAATTATGACTCCGGTAACATCTCGGCAGCCCATTACTGATGACAAACTTGTACCAGTCTAACAGAGCAGGAGTATAAAACTATCTCACTGATAAAGCCACAGGAAAAGACCTGCATTTCACTCAGCTGTACTGGTTCTCCAGGATTTAGGCAAAAAAAGTACGAAGATATATTAAAAAAAAAAATCTTTAAATTGGCAAAAAACAGTCCTTCATGGTCAACATGACAAAAAAGTTCATGGAGGGATTACACAGAAATGGCCACAAAGGTGAGAACTGGACACAAAAGAGTCAGTGGAGAGACAGTTCAGGCTAAGGGCAGCATGGCAAGGATTCAGAACAGGTTAACAGGTGAAGTCACAACAGGAAACAGTTGTTACTTCTGCAAGGTGATATATCACTCCCTCTTGTTCCAGTCCTCTCTCCAGCCATAGATGCCACTGCAACTTCAGTTAGGATGCAGATTTTACGACAACTCCTTGCATGCTGTTTACTCATGCAAAATACTCCATGCCCCTCTCCACCACCCATGATGACCAGGAAATACATCTTAATATGACTGCAAATTGGTAGAGTTGATTTGGGAGTTTTTGATGACCACTTGGAATGGTTACTTCAAAAGTTGTTTATCTCATTCTTAATTATCTTTTATTTACACACAATTAAGCTCACAGCATCTATGTTTGGAAATGAAATATTATTTACAGTAAAAAAAATTCTACAGATGTTAGGAACTGGGACTGATTAAGACGCAACTGCCAAAACCAACTTATTGATCCCAGTATTACATATAGAGGTATTTAACTGTTTTTCTTTACAGATGTTACTCAATCTGTTCAACTGCTTAGCAATGCTAAATGCAGCAATTGACTTGTGTGGAAAAGATCATTTACAAAGGTCCCAAGAGAGATATCAAGGATTTCTGCATATAGAAAAAAAATGTCTGAAAACAGGTCAGAGAGATTACTTTGGTGATATCTAGTCAAAATGTCTCTCTCTTTTTATGTCACTGCACTTCTATTGGTACCATGTTTTGCTTTTGCTTATTCAAGCAACAAAAAGTGAAAAGCAAATATCCTCAGAAATGTACTATTACAGAAAAGGTGTTCAGAGTGTTGCTTGGGAAAAAGAATTTAATCATAATTATTCCCATACAACCAATACCAAATAAGCAGCAATAGTATTATCTAGTAAAATATCAATTTCCATGAAGGAAATGTAACAGAACCACATCTCATCAAATTTCAAACTTCAATGAGAATATAAGGTGGTTTATATTTGGTTTCACTGCTTCCCTTGGAATAAATTGATGTTGCAATGTTCATATATTCCCAAAATTAAAATGGCATTGTTAAAACATACATTCCTTTTGCAAAATTCAGTTTGTTAGTTGAAAATCAACTTTACTGCACACTAAATAAATGCAAACAATCCTTGGTTATTCATTCAAGGTACAATAAAGGTGCAAAGTCATCATGTTGTGCATATAGAGATGTGGCTGACAGATCACTATGGCCCTCTTCCCTGGTAAGCCACAAATTGCATATTTAGAAAAAAACCCAAGCCCTCATAAACATACAGTTCACTCCTTCCTTTCATAGTGTTAAAGGGACCTCACGATCTGATGTTACATCCAATTTTCTAGGTTTAATTCTTCTCTAATTTAAATCTATCGAGCTTACACTAACTTCGTGGTGTGCCTCATGCATCAGCTGAGCAAAGGAAACCTCTTCAGGAAAATGCTTTCCTGCCAAATCAGGATCTGAGTAATAGCACCATCTAGAGGCTTCAGTTTCTGAAGGGACATTTAACCATAAATTATTTGCATAGAACTATTTTGAAAAGCTTTATCTTTATTACATTGTCATGAAGCAATGTTCTGAGGAACTCTGATTTGTTTCTCAGCTTGTGTTGTTTCCTGTTCAGAGCGTTGAAGGGTTGGGGGTTTAAGTTTTTAATTTCTCTGTTGTAATATAAACCCCACAAGATAATAAATCAACAAATCAAACTGACAGGAGGAATTTAGAAACACAACCAAGCCATCCTAACTATTCTCAGCACTTGTTATTTCAGTATTACATAATTATTCTAATAGTTTTAAAGTTAGTTATTTCTGAAATTTAAATGGTGCAATGCAGAGAACCAGACTCTGCGTTCGAAGGGTTTTTGTGAAATCACTGTTCATCTTCCTTTAACTTATGGCTACACAACAGCCCATAGCAAAGGCACTGTTTCAATGAAGAGAACCAAATTAATCTGCTTCTTAAAAATTTCAAGTTTAGAAATATCAGGCAAAGCATACACCTCCAACAAGAATCAAGTCAGACAACTTGCATAGAGAAATGAAAAGGCGGTGAGCATTACAATTAAGCCCCACCTCTTCCTATGGAATGACAAGGTCCTTAGAAAAACAGCCTTGGGAAATGAATCCTTGGCAATTATCACACAACCTGTAGTGAATTTCCCAATGGGTCTCTTAAAATTTGAGCAGTGATGTACAATAAATCCAAGTGCGGGTTGTCACGGAAAAAGGTCACTCTATTTAATTTTCAGCTAATGAGCTCCTGTTCACCGTGCAGCTAACGTGAGCCCTTCTCCTGACTTTGAGAGCGAATCTGCAAACAGAGAGTGCTGACAATCCCTTTTAGCCACACTCCACACGCAGCTCGGGCTAACCAGCAAACTGTACCTAACATATTTTTATAAGTTTCCAAAACTTGCCAAATCAGCATGGTGATAAGAAAAGAAGCATGAAAGAGAGCAGTTTGGTTAGTTTATCCCCTATCTTGCAAGTTTAAAACTCTATTGGTTTCAGGTTGATTGGCAAAAAGGATATAGTACATCTCAAGGTTTTAAAGTCCCTTGTAGAAACTGCAGTGAAATAGAAAATTACAAGTAACAAAACACAGAGGGGTGAAAAAGAAGCAACAGTACTTGCTTTGTCAATCTGCAACTCTTTAGTTAAAGAAACAAAACAAAAAACGACACTGGCTTAAATTCCTATGAAACTTCTTACCACTAGAGATAGCAATTCCGAACTCAGTGGATTCACCCCGTAAGTCAAGCTTACAAGTTGCTACATTAAAGCTTAGTTCCAATACCTTTAATGACTGCCATGAAGAGTCTATTGTGTAGTTGTCTCTCTGTATTGTGAATATTATTTCACATAAATTTTAACAGTGAGCAAGCAAGCCAATGGGGAACACACTAGCTCTTAGAATTACTCAACTTTTCAGCACTGCAAAATTCATTCTGAAATCTCAAGTTAAATACCTGGATACTGTAAGTAAATTTCCTGCATAAAAATCGTATTTACCAGACATTTGCTGATGGATGCTGTGACTGCGTTATATTAGAAGCACATTTCCATACATAAATTGTATGTAAAACTGCTTTGCACAGGGAAATCCATCCATGTAAGTCCTTAATTTTTAATAGTACATCTGATAACACGGCTATATTCTCACATATCAGCACTAACAAAATATATTTATTAACCTTAACTTCAGATCATTGATGAAAATCAGCTCAAACACTTGTACTCAACCAAAATAACAACAACGAATATGTATTATATATCTCTCTAGTGTCAGCAGAAATCACTCTTAACAAGCCCTATTTATACAATATACCGCTCTCACCATGCGGTGAGATTCATGCATGAAGATTCTGCCCCGTTTCTCTTTTCAATGGATCACCCCCCTAGAAAGTCTAGGAAAGTTATGAGCAACTGGAAACCTCATTAGGAATGTAAAAGCTGAGACACACAAGGAAACGCTCTAGGACACTTTGCCCAAGACCACAAAACTGAACAGAATACCTGCTGCGACGGATCTAAATGTAATACTAGTCTAAGTCTGATACACTGCTTTTATATTCAAAACTCTGCTGGAATTTTCTTAGAGTGAAGATGCAGATTTCATATAAAATACAGTAGCTAATTTATTATTTAAGTTTTATGAAAATCCAGTAGTATTCATGTAAAATACAGCAGCTAATTTCTTTTATTACAAAATACAGTTAATGTATAATAATAACCCCACTGAGAAATTCTTCCATTTTCATATTTCAAATCTCAGGTAACAGTCTAGAACATGTTTTACTATGCTACAAATTTTGTAGCAACATGTATTTAGCCACCTAAATAATTACTGTCTTTCTGAATCTGGGAAAGCCACAGCTCTCTATTATTGGATGCCTTCAGCAATTCGTTTTTACGTTCTAGCTGCAGCAATGATGCAAAAACTCGTAACAGACCCGTAGTAACCCCTCTTTTAAAGAAAGTGAGCCATTAATCTGCACTGTTACCATTAATCAGTATGCATAAAACCACTGGATTAGTGCATGGAGGACATTTAAATCCCCAATTCTCAATTTACTTGCACGCTGTTTAAGGACTTCCACTCTGCTTCTGCCCCAAGTGCAACTGATACTTTTTCTACAACCCTGCAGGAGGAAGATCAGTAAGTTTATGATGTAGTTCACCATGTTCACACACAGCATCAAGCTGCTCTTGTTCAGAACTGCAAGAAGTTGGCATTGAAAAGCAAGTCTCCTGATCCGTGATTAGAGGCCCCAGCGAAGACCAAACCAAAGTCAATTTTGATAAAAACAGTAACCAGAGTTATTTTTGAACACAGGTCCACAAAGCTGAAGCATCAGGCCATAGTTTGAAGGATTCTTTACAGCCACCTGTCAGTGTGCAGTAAGTCTGTCACAGGACCTAGTGTATGGACATAAGACTAAATCAAAGACCCTTGAAGTTTTGGTGGGGTTTTTTTTGGTGGTTTTGGGTGGTGGGTTTTTTTGGGGGGGTTTTGGGTTTTGTTTTGTTTTTTTTACACAGTCTTTGACATTTACAGGCACAGTTGCACAATGATTTCTTACCTGGCTGATGGTATGTGACCTTTTCTAATGGTATGTTTGAGGTAGGGGGGAAATACACAATGAAAAACTATTAAAAGAAGACTTTGTCTTTTTTAAACCATTGTTGAACATCATTAAATTACAGTGTTTTGATCTACAAGCAACGTTTTGCTTTTAAAAATTCTATTCTATTCTAATTCTATTAATTTTTTAATCATTGTTCCAGAAAGAGAGCAACAGCTTAAACGGTGCTCCAAAAATCCAAGAAACTGGCAACTGCAAGCTTCTGCAGATGCAGGCAAAAGTCTATTACAATTTGAAACACCAGATCAGAGTTGTGTAACTCTGGAAAAAGAAAGTGTACCAGCAACAAGTACAGAAATAACCAGAAAATATTGTGTACTACATAATAAGGTGGAATCCCTACACTATGAATTGTGACTGTAATTCTTACAGACTTTGTACAAGCAGAAAATATAGATAGATAAGATTTCTCCAAGTTACAGGTATATTAAGCAATTTTTAGTTATTTAATTCCATACGAGCATTCCCTTTTACCAAGGGATGAAATCCATTGTTACTGCAGTGACTAGTCTTAGCTGTATTAATTTTCAGAAGATTACTAATGAATTATAACAGTTGTTTGTAATTTCAAAAGAAAAGAAAACGCCCCTCCCACTTTTAAATTTTTAATAAATGAAACAATTGTTTTACTCTAGAGGACTTTTCTTGCTTCAGTTTTTTATGTATTTTACGTTTTCCTTGGACCTACTCTCATTTTTTGGAAACCAAATCATTTCCTGTGTAACTGAAAGACAAAACTTCCATGTATCTTTTAGAGCATAACCTCAATCTTCTCTCTCCATCCGCCCCTTCTAATGAAGTTATTACACACAAAAAACCCAGTATCTCAGTCATTTTCTACTCTCTGCAGAGGAAGTATTAACGGTCCCCCGTTTCTTTAGACATAACAAACATGGATCTATATCCTATGGCAGTTACCATATGCTTAATTATTTTATACATGTTAGAGAGATATCTAAACACATACACACATATACAGGAAAAGAGAGGTACCATTTGTACGTGTAGTACCATATAAAATCAATTCTATGCCACTAAAGATCCCCTATATCTGAAGCTACAGCAGTATATAGGTAGACTTGTGCTGGATATTAAACTGGGTTTCTCCTCTTTGTTTACATTATAGTATTGTCTAGCTTTGGACAATCCATACTACTCTTGTAGTAACAATTGTTATTAATGATTTGCAGTAACTTTTCAACTTCATCTCCGCCAAAAGTATCCTGTCATATTGAAACAAGGCAAGTTGTTAAATAAGCCTATGTAGCTAACGAACCTAACACCTCAAAGAAAACTTTCTTGTATCATACCAAAATATCAGCTACTGTAATTTTCTATGAATATCTCAAACATTCAGCACTGATGATACCAGATAACTCAAAAGCCCTGAAAATGATAAAAGGTTCTGAAGACAACACTGTCAACACTCCTAGGCCTTCAGAACATTAATTTATAATTTTCTTGAAAGAGCACTAGAGTTTGTTATTAAAACTTTATTTCTGATTCTGATTTGAGCCATGAAAATCTAGTGGTAACACTCTGCACTGTCAAGATATTTGCATCTTAATAAAAAAAGGTTCAGATCTGCTAAGGCTTACATAAAAAATAATGATGAGAGATTTCCTGGGACAAGTCACACAGAGGAAGACAGGGTAGCACCTGTTTTACTTCCTGCAACAATAAACAAGATTTCATCGAATGTTCACCAGCGGAATTGCTGGATCTCTGATTTAAGACCCAGAAGTATTTAGGGGAAGAAGTTTAAGTTGACTGTCTAAGTTGATCCATTACCGAGCACTGCTTTAGCTCATCTTGCGGGTTACCAGCACAAAGTTAGCTATATAAGAATGGCAATTTCTAGACAGTGGAACAACTATGTAATGTTCGGAGAGCTCCTTTCGCGGAAGGAAAAAATTCACTAGATTAATATAAAGCCCATGTTACTGGAATCTAGACAGACAAATTTGAAAGGCATTACAAGAAGATAAAGCCATTTATGTAATTAAAAAGAGAGAGGAAAATGAATACTTCCACATTGTGACAAAGACTCCCCATGTCCAAAACCAGACCAGACGGCACTTACATTGCAAGGTCTCAGCCAACACATCTGTCACAATAAACCGCAACCCCCCCCTTAATTTAGCAGCCAAGAGATAGAGGCTTCAATCATCCCTCCTGGGACTTCAGTCTGAAGCTCCAGAAAGATTTCCTATTTCAAAAATGATACCCAGACCTCAAAGGCATCAGTTCTTACTATTGCTGAAATTAATAATTTTTCAAGTGTCACATTTTTGTTCTAGCACAATAATTCTATCTGTAGTAATGAAAGTACCTCTGTAATAACAAACACACACAGCATTTATACTCTTTCATAATGCTTGAAAAAGCACTAAAATGAGATTCGCTTCTAAAAATAAATGAGAATTCAACCCCCATATAATTATGTGTATATTTATATGAGAAAGGAACTTCCTTCTCTAGTGTTGCTCTGTAATAAATGCCAATCAGCTTTTTTCCTGAAACATTAAGATCTCCCATTGGTGACTATGAACACAGGTGAAAACCAGCACATGATGGATTGAAGACATTCAATCACATTCATATGACTATACTTTCTCAAAATGGTAGAAGCATTATAAATTTTAGTACATTCATTTACTGAAGCGCTCTACTCTTTTTGATAAGCTCAATAAATATTGCTAACGCACCATGTCCCTCGTTAGATTAACAGGAGTTTATTGATTGAAGCATACAACTGCAAGTTGCTTTTCTCCCGAAGGCAGTAGACATCAAAAGAGAACATTGGGTAAGTAAACAAAATAATGCCCTGTTCTCTTCCGA
>NW_010390184.1:5626-30055 GCF_000710305.1 Buceros rhinoceros silvestris | reverse complement strand
TTAATCTCACTTTGCTAGAGGAAAAAAAAACCCCATGCTTTTATTGAAAAAAACAGACTAAAAAAAGGAGTTAGCTGAGCTAGTCAGAGTAAACTGTAATAGGAGGTAACACAGGAAAACTACAATCTACAGGGGTAACAAGCTCAGTTAAGTAACTCATTAAGTAAACAATTAAATATTCCAAATCACATAGCATGAACCTTGATTCATCAGTGCCTACAAGATAACTATGCAGCTTCATTATCATTTTAAACCAGGAATACCGCAAAAAGGATGTTCACAGAAAATAAAAGAGTACTTGTAAGTTATTACCAGAGACCCAAGCCAGACTTACTGACTCAGGCCAAGCTTCTCTACCAGCGCACATTTGGAATTCCTTATTTCCTCCCCAATATTCTTGACAAGTGCATTTTAATAATATATATGTATATGTACATATATACACACACGTATATACTCAAATTCAAATATTTAAAGCAGCTGTGTCTGGCACAGGGCAGCTGCCGAGCTCCTCCCACAGAGGTTACCCCTGCAGCATCCCCCGCTACCAAACCCTTGTCATTTATACCACGCACAATAGCTTTGACATCCAACACATCACAGATTACCTTGGCCTGTACCTGACTTGCATTTTTGCCTGCCACATATTGCCAAGTAAAGAAATTTCTGAATGAGTGCCCCTCCCAATGTCTCTCTAGGCTGCAGCTTGCTAAGAGCCAGCACACAGAGCATCCGCCAAAGCAACACAAGCCCTTGCAATGAATCTGTCACAGAAATATTCACAACAATAAATAATCTTAGAAGCATTTCACCCCTCTAGAGACAAGCAGTTCATTGTAACTCAGATTTGCAATTCAAACCTATCTCTTTTTGCTGTCAGTGTTTGAAGACTGCCTAATCAACACTTCTCAAGCATAACAAAACTATAAATCACTCCTGCCCTTTCCCCCCACCCTCAGGTCACCCAGAAAATCATAAAAAATTCTTTTGGACTTGCCACAAATACCCTGTGGAAAAACTAACTGCATTATTGGTTATCATATATATCAGTGGAATGTATTGAATAACTGAAATAATGCCCTCATCTTTTTATATGACTTTATTAAACCACTCTGTGGAACTAATTAACTACAAAATACCTTAAGCTAGGAAAGAGAACAGCACATGCAAATTAATGTCATAAACACTCTTTACTGAGAAAGAAAAGCCTATTCTGCTAAGCTCACCTGTATTGACAGACATGATCTAGTCAAGATTCACTGAAAAGGGAAAAGAAAAGGGGCTGGATTTGCCATGGGAAAACATGCAGTTTGCACCAGAAATTCACCGTTTGCATGCACTGTTGTTTTGCATATTTTAATCACCTTGTTTTTCATTTGAAATGGAAGTCAAATGAATCGGTCTCCAAAATATTAATAATTTATCCTAAAACTGAAACAGTTCTCATGTTTTTTTGAGAAAATAGGCTTACCTTGTTTCTGTAAATGGTCTGGACCTCATACTGACAAAGGCTGTGCTTGGCCAGCTTTTAATCATGAAAACAGCTTTCCCCCCATTTTGTTAATCTCAGCATTGAAACCTTCAGACAGCCCTTTACACTATGCTACACCCCCACACCGCCTCATGTTTTGACTGGTATTTGTATTAAGACCATCAATCCTAAGAAGAGGAAAAGAAAAAAGTAATAATAACATAATAATAATTATAATTCCACCATTAGAAGAGACAAACATAGTTTTTAAGTTCTTTTAAAGTTATGTTTCCTCTATTCTGCCAAAATCATAAAATATGTAGAAGCGAACTAAGCACGAACGGTTCACTACAGCATTATCATTATCACAGTAAGGGAACAGGAGACTGGGCTAAAAAAATCTTCCCCTGAAGGTTTAATCTCCGGTCTTGTTCAGAGTTCTCAGATACTTCAGGAACTTGGCTATCAGCCTGTTTCCTCAGTCCTGGAAAGTCCATAGCTACACGATTGCTTGTGTTAATGCTCAACGAATAACTAATTTTCTGACATTCTGTAGTGCCTAAGCAGTCAGCTGCTTGGGAGCTAATTACTCATTCCTTTCCTTTGAAGAACGCTTTCTCTGACACCCATAAAACAGGGCACAGCTCTGCAGCACCCCTTTACACTACCTTATACGAACCTTTCCTAAACGTGAGGATCAAGACAACTGACAAGAACACACCAAAAGCTGACTTGTATGCAGCTCCTTTTCTTCAGCAGTGGTCCACCACAAATGCCCCAGTTCTCTTCCACAGCAGGTATAATGGAAACTGCCCAGCAGAAAAGGACCTGGGGGAGCTGGTTGACAGCTGATTGAACATGAGCCAGCAGTGTGCCCAGGGGGCCAAGAAGGCCAGTGGCATCCTGGCCTGTATCAGAGATAGTGCGACCAGCAGGAGCAGGGAAGGGATTGTCCCCCTGAACTCGGCACGGGTGAGGCCGCACCTCGAATACTGTGTCCAGTTTTGGGCCCTTCATTACAAGAAGGACACTAGGGTGCTGGAGAGCGTCCAGAGAAGGGCAACAAAGTTGGTGAGGAGTGTAGGGCACAGGTCTTACAGAGCGGCTGAGGGAACTGGGATTGTTTAGCCTGGAGAAAAGTAGGCTTAGGGGAGACCTCATCGCTCTCTACAACTACCTGAAAGGAGGTTGTAGCGAGGTGGGGGTAGGTCTCTTCTCCCAAGTAACAAGCAATAGGAAATGGCCTTAAGTTGTACCAGGGGAGGTTTAGTTTGGCTATTAGAAAAAATTCTTTACAGAAAGTGTTGTCAAGCACTGGCACAGGCTGCCCAGGAAAGTGGTTGTCAACATCCTTGGAGGTATTTAAAACACATGTAGACTGGCATCTGAGGATATAGCAGTGCCAATCTTTAGTGGTGACCTGGCAGTACTGGTTAACGGTTGGACTCAATGATCTTAAAGGTCTTTTACAACCTAAATGGTTCTATGATTACTTGTGAAAATAGCTTTCACTGCAGTCACTGTGATACTAAACTTTTGTCCAGAACAGAGAGTAGTAATTGTGCTCCCATTTCAGGAATGTTTTCTCACAAGGCCTCAGTAGTCATCTGTGGCATGAAATCCTATTCACATTAATACCAAAACACACTTACGCTTGCAAACGTTTCCCTTTACTGTCAGGGAATAATGGCAGGGAATAGAAAAGGCAAGTAGGCCCTGCAGCTAGAATCCTTTTTCCACTCCACAATGAAACAGAAACTTAGATTTTTACGCTGATCATATTTACGGCCAACAGTCAGAGGACAAGGAAAATCTCAATTGCATCTGTTCTCTACCAAGGCTCTCAGTGTTGTTTTGGGAAACTTGTGGTCACTGCTACTGCAGTAATTGACTGCTGCCATCTAGTGCATTCCCTCTCCGGCAGCTGCTGCTTGTACTGCAGAATTCCTTCCCCTGACCAGTACTTTCAGCTACTGTCTTCAACATATTACAGGTACATATGATTGCCACCAGTACTCTGTTCCTCAGGATATTAATTTCGCATCTTCTTTTTAGAAAAGCATCTTATCTTCAAAAGTACGCATGGATATGAGGAACGGTTATCAGGGCCCTGTGTGTGCTAACAGGCCTTAACAGCCCCCACCAGCCTCACAAGGGGCCTCCCTATACACCCCTTGTAGACGGGCCTAGGGGCTCCATTTCAGCTTGGGCCATTAGTTCCTGCCTGAGTTCTCACAGTTATGCCTCCAGCTCTGCCACCACCATGCTTGTGCCCGGCCACGAAGCCCACTGCTCTGGATCCAGGTCTGTGGGCCAATTTCCTAGCTCAACTTCATCACTGTGGAACTGCACAGTAATAAGTGGGCTGTGTCTGACTCTGGTTACCATCACTGATCCTGATATGCCAGTCAGCTTCTTAGCTTGACCTTGGACCCACCTCATCACCACAAACTTCCCTGGTGATTTGGACTTCTGTTTGAACGTGGCCACTATTCTGAGTCCTGTACAGCCTTGGCTGTCAAACTTCCATGCCCCACCATCCCTTAGGAAGCAGTCTGACATTCCCTTGCTGGAACCTGGCAATGACAACTCCATAAACCTATTTTATTTTTTCCTTTTTAAAGACTGCAAATGCTACTGAATTGTTGTTCATAACCTTGTGAAAGAGCTTCATCTGTTTTACATTACAAAGAAAACAAAAAGGAGCCAGATTAAGCTATTTCTCCAAGGCTGTATATTCTCTGCCACCACTGAAGTTGACTTGCATTTCTCCTGAATCCCAGGGCTATCACACAGAGTGCAAGAAGCAACTTAAGCAAAGACACAGACTTTGCTAGCATCAAAAAAACCCCACAAAACCCTATAGCACTGTGTAAAATTAAGAAAGTTATAGATAAAATACTTCTAATGTCTTGATGTGAAAAATGAGAACCACATACTCGCTAATATTTGTAAATGCTTTCATAGAAGTAAAAAATATCTAATTAATCACTGTTCTAAAGAACTATGAAGTGCATAACTTGACTTCATAATAATAACATAATTTCATTGATCATCTGATTTTCTGCTTCACTGGATCACGTTCCTCGAGTATTTATAATAATAGTAAGAACTAATAAGTGCCTTCAACAGAAACTAATTAATTTCAATTCCAAGCCACATCACTGCTACTCTGGTTCTTAATGAGAAAATAATCCCACATTACAGCCAATATGAAATATTTTCCTTTTTATGTTCATGGCTGATTCAACATGTGCAAAAGATTTTTATGCTGAAGCTGATTTTTTTTTCTTGGTGTTTCCAATACATCTAGATAAATACCCAAACAGAAAACAAACTGCCAAAATGATGATTCACCCTGATGCCGAGTCAATACACTCTGAAACAGAGTATCTGCCTTCAGAATAAAAAAGGACTTCTTTCCTACATGGCACTGAAGATGTGAATAAGGTACACATCAGTTTGAAAAGATGCATCACAGACAGAAAAATAACGTTTGCTGAAGGAAGCTCACACCAAAAACAAGACATGCATATTTTTCCATAGCAATTTATATTTGCTAGCAAGAAGGGCATACATTATTTCTGAAGAACATGAAATATCCATCTTGTATAATTTCTATTTTCTGAATGTGAAAGATATTTCTATTTTAGTCACATTCTGCAGAGCCATTAAATGACATCCATCATTACTTGGTCATTGATGCATTATACACAGGAGAGAGGAATATTTAAAATTATTTAAACCAAATACATAAAGACCCTTGATGGCTTTTGAGTCTTTTAACTTCCAATAGACCTATAAAAAAAAGAAAAAAAAAGGAAGCCACCCCAGGCTAAAACAATCTTGCACATTATTTTAGGTAACTGGCTTCAAGACAGCAATTTTTAAGTTACACTGGAAAGCTGAAATAAGTTAAGGTAAGTCACCCCTTAACCTCTGCACACATTTTTACCATAACTGTAAAATTTATCTTGCTGTTTGAGGACAAACTGCACAATTCCAAGTCATAACTATAAAATAACTTCTATCATCTGCTAAACTTGTTACATTAGCAGTCAATCTCCTTTAGAATTTTCACTAAAACTAAAGAACTCTTTGACTGACCTATTACCATTCATCTGAGCAGAACAGCTTTCCAAAATTCATACATCCTCCCACACCACCCTGCTCTTAATTAACACCGCACCATTTTAAAGGATAATTAAAACATCATTTTCAGTTCTGTAAGCATCCTTTTAGCTGAAGGCCTAGAAGGTTGATCATCCTCAGCTATCTTGAACACCAGTTTTGAAAAGAGAATCATAGCTTACCCACTGGGCCATGTCCCGCTAGAACCTGTTTTAATTCAAAACATTGTTTCGGACTCCACCGACACACACTTAAGGAAGGCACTCTACAAGTGGAAGTCAGTCTTTGCCATTTGACAGTCAAAGACTAGGAAAAGGAGAGGGGAGATGTGCTATTGCCCCCACCTTCCATCCTCACCACTAGTTTCATTGTAGTACCTCACTCAGAATGAATTCTTTCATCCTCTTGCAGTCCACATAGAAATACTGGCCCTCACAGGTCCTAAGCCACTGTCTACTGAACGCCTGGAGGCTATACTAGAAAAAAGACTATTCAGCTATTTGCTTGTTCTTCTGTTTTAAGAACTCATTACTTGAGACAAGTGCATTTGACTCTCTACATCGCATGATCCCCAGATTGAACAAATCATTTTAAACCAGTTGCTTTCATTAGAATCATGCCGACTGATCCTAGTTGAGAACTCGGGGCCACTGCTTTTGTTGACAAAATTCTGGTATTACTTTCTGTTTAAGGGTTAAGCTTTGACAGTAATTATCAGTGCAGGCCTGCTCACAAGACTGGATGGAATTAAAAAAAAGCCGTATTTTTCTTTTGGACTTTTGGAAAGGATTTACCTCAGTTTGCACCATTAACTTCTACAAATGAAAGGATGGGATTTTTCAGCCACTGGGGTAGACTCCTGCCAAAGGAAATCACCTACAGCACCTCCAGAAATGCACTCCTCTGGAGCTCTGAGAAGCTTTGTGGTCTATCTGCACGAATATGGCTTAAAGGCAACACTTGATCCAAGATTTATGTAAATATTCTTTTAATTTAGCATAGAATATTCAATGTAGTGTTTTCCAATCATCACCTACTTCAGAAGATGCTGCAGAGCCACCTAATTTACTCTCATCCCTGGAGACTCAGTGCTTATTCTAGTCTTATACTTCTCAAATGCAAGACTGCTAGTCACTTTGGTATGCAAATCCTAGGAATCAGGAGACAAAAACATGCAAATTAACAAAAATGAGGTGGCTGATTATGTTTCCTTTTTACATACATCAGACCAAAACCTATTTTTTTTATTAACTGAGTATTTCTGCAATTGTTAAAGCAAAAAAGTTTCTTTCATAGATAAAACCCTGTTTATTCCAACTTCAGTTTGCTTGCAAAGCCGACCACTGCCTCCATACATACCTTTGGAGATGCCTTTTCAAATTCCAGACCCTGCTTACGTTTTATCATTGAAAAGGAAAATGTATCACATTAAGCAGTTCTCAGATCAATTCCTTTCAGGTAAGTTAAGCCCCTGTAGAATGTAGATTAACACACTGTTGTCCTTTGAACTCTGACTCGTATTGATGTGATGGAAAAACACAGGTCATCCTTTCACACTCAAGCTCTTCACACCTAGGACTCAATTTTCATTGTTTGTTCATCTGAGTCAATAGGCTTGAAATGCCAGGACTGCTGCAACAGACTTCTAAGCAGTAGGAAGAAAGAAAAAGTGCAACTGAAATTGCTGAAAAAGATTAATTTGTAACAGACACGAAACAAGCAGCACAGATTCAGCCAAACCATGCGTTAAGCAGACTGCAGATAGAGGTGTAACTAATACTGGCATGAAGGCCACGCTGTAACAAGTTGTCTGGAATAAGGTACAGAACCCTTGTAAACCACATTAAAAAAACCCACCGTGGTCTGCTGTGTCATCCTCTCAAGACTCAGTGTGGCACGCCTGATCACTACAGCCTGCACAGGATACCCGCTCTGTTACAAATACTACGAACGTCTGGGCCAGGGTTTTTCAAAATTGAGAATTTTAAGCAGTATATAAGCATATAAACTTAAATGATTAATTGCATATACATTAAATATGCAATAAAAGGCTTATTCTGCTTGTAGCATTTAGATTACATTTCTTCCCTTCAGGATAGCTATTCTTGGAAATTTTATTTTTGCATAAGGACATTTCCTGACTTGCTGTAATTTCTGATGAAGGAACTGTACAACATTTATTTTGATACCGTTTGTTTTGCATGTCACAAAGACTTCTAGACAAATGAGTTTGTCACTATAAATGCATTTCTCAGTGCCTCAAGCTTTTGTTTATTTTCTTAAATCATAACAGATTTTCTTCAAACAGGATTTGATGGTAAAATATGAGGAACTCAAATATAGCAAATAAGCTAGAACCGTACAAACACGATTTCTGTCATCTATCATGCATTAAAAAATACAATAAAAAATACAACCACATACCAAGAAAAATATATTTAATCTTTGCACATTGCAGACAACTTGACTGACAAGGAAAAAGGGGAAATTACCCATGGGAACGTGCAGAATCTCAGCTTCTTTAGATCCCGGAACTATGGTCTAACACGTTCCCTAATTCCTATATGGCACCTAACAATTTATTTTACTCATGGAAGCTTAGATTATTGCATGTCATTCTGCAGAGAAAGGAAACCCAACTGAAACATGGTGGCATGTGGTATCATTATTAAACAAAACCATTCTTTGCATCTTAAAAAAGCTATTTAAAGCTATCACTGGCACCGTGTTTTATGAATTCCTGTCTTTCCTTTCCCCTGCCACACACAACTTACAGCCATGAGGTAGTTTCAAAACCAGTGTGTGCCTAATAGATCTAAATACAGAAACGTGTTCTGCATCTCCGATTACATTCTTATATGCCTGAATATGTGAAGAGAAGCTTTCATCAACTGTGGATGGCTTCCTTAGACATCTAAGTCTAAATGTTTTCAAATAGTGAAATTTCCCTAGCAGTGTTTGCAATATACACATCCAATGGAACATTCCTTGGGTTGGGCCAGAAAGTGCACAGAGAAAAGTAGCTGTGCACAGACGTGCCAGTTTCATGCGGACCCTCCTCCAAGACCCTCTGAACTGCAAGTTTGCATATGCACTCCTGAAATCTGTTGCCTTATAGACTGGTTTAGTCCACATCAAACTTAATTTTCGTTTAATATTTCTAACATAGCTGTCTTCTTACCCAATCAAAATAAAAGTAGTACCTTTCATACCAGAGTATTTTCTAGCCACAGAAGGCAACAGTATGCTTATCTCCTTTAAAATCTTTCTATTGTACGTGCAGCCAGTTGTGCAAAGGCTGGGGGCAGTGCAAGCATCTTGTATAGTCACACCTTCATGTTTAATTAATCCAGGTGACCCTGGAGAAGCACCATATGAGGGTAAATCACAAAACAGCCCACATCTTCCGTTCATACTTAGGTTTAGCATCAACAGAAATAACAGAGTGGAAATTACTTCCTCAGACTGCAGTAACAATTGCATCCTCAAATTACCAAGAGACACACAGAAAGACTGCGAATATCGAGATCAGATAGTTGTACCAAATAGTTGTATCAACCAGATAGTTGTACTAACTCAGCATCATTGCCCTGAAAAACTAATTGAATTCTTTCAATTAAAAATAGGAACATGAACAGTTACGACTGTATCCTGTAAGGGGAAATCAGTTAAGTTACTAAGTCCCTGAAGATGGGTAAAGATTCAATTTAAAGTGCATTGAAACACAAAAAACATTTGAAAGAAATTGTGGATTTTTTTATACTACAGTATCTACGAACTGTTCAGCACCTTGAATATTACTACAAAACAGTAGTAGTATTTTGATGTATTAACATTGCAAAGCTTACTCTGAATTCTGCAACATTCAGCACTTCTCCATGAAAAGGACCATGTCTTTCCCCTCCCTCTTCCAATACAAATCTTCATTACAACTGGACTTGAATCACAATTATTTCCTCTTTCAGAAAAGTTTGGCTGCTTCACATTAACAGTGAATAGGAGTGTAGCAGTGGAACCAGTGGTGATGTTAATCAAATTTAGACTCAAAACAAGGAGTCCAACTGTTGAAGAGATACTAGCATTTTTCTTTAACAGAAGATCTATTTAATTATCACCCATATTAAGGATTGTGAAATTAAGGCCACATTCTTACCTACACTGCTGTGAAAGATTTATTTAATGGTGTCAGAGGTGAGCTAAAATTTTGCTAAAAAGGTGAAAAAAACAATTAATTTCAATTATTTCTAGAAAGAAACTTACATATAATCATCTATCTGAAAAAAAACACATAGGATTTCTAATAAGTTCACTTAAAGGGGAGAAACTGAAAAATGTCTCAAATTTTTAAGACTTTGTTATCTACTCAGCAATGGCACTTGGAAAAAAACATCTTCTCAACAGGGAGTTGCCTGTTAGGCAAGGCTCATCTGAAAAATAATAAAAATGACTCATCTAAGAAAGAAGGAAAGATACAGAAACCTATTAAAAAAAGAATTTTCCAAAGAACGCATATATTTTTACGAAAATATATACTCTTTAGCTAATGAAAGAAAACAAACTTTTAATGAAAAAACAGGTCAGTTAACAACTCTCCTAACACTGACCTCAAAAGCATGCAAGACCTCCTGCACAGTATTGCTCTATTAGCAACAGAACTAAAGCTGGGACTTCTCCATAGTCAAGTAACACCCAGTCTTTTAAACCAGAAGTCACAACAGACTTCTAAATCTTGTCCAAGTGTAGAAGTCATATTTAAAATATCTGGCTTCTGTTAAAACATAATCACCCCGCTGACAAAATAAAAATGGTACAATGCAATGCATGTGGTAAGAGAATTCTTTCTGCAAAAGGTTTTGTTTACCCTAGAAAAAGCTGTAATCTGTTCCCTTTAGCAGAAATTAAGACGTGGTGGTGTTCCTTCAGTAATGACAGTTTACACTGTGATCACACTGATAAAACTGACAGTAATCAGAATACATTTACACTTGAAAAAGTGGGAAAACTAGTCTTCAAAACTTTCAGAATCCCATAATACCCCATCATAGACTTGTTTTCCCACAACAGCTGAGGACAGTTTGGGTAGTGAGGCTACTGAGGATAGTTAGAATGCATAAAGCTGAAAAAACATTGAGCTTGGATTATCATCACATGCCCAGACTTGGATGATGGCAGTTAAAGAAAAGGTTCAAAGGATTGTCTTCACTTAAGTTAATAACTAGGTATGATCTGCCAAAATTAACTGAAGCTACACTGGTACGAGAGGCAAATAAAAGATCAAAACTTGGTCTATTCTTAAAACTATCTGCCTTCCACTGCTCAGGACTAGACACCCCAGTCCTTTCAGTCCACACAATCAATCCCAGGGGAGCATACCTCAGGTTCAAGAACTACTTATACAGGCATTACTATGCCACTTAAAATAATGAAGTTCTTTTTCTCCTTGGAATTTGCCAAAGATCTCAGTCAATCTTCATCTCAAGTATTCATCTGCATTAACTGTCCTTTGCTATGACTTCATTCTTCCTTCAGTTTTAATTTCTGGAATAGTAATTTGACATAAATTTCCATTATCTACTCATACATCCCATCCTCTGAAAAGGGCATTCTGATTTCTTGTTTTTAAAGTCTTTTGCTATGTAGGGATCACTTCATATTTTATTCTCAGAAAGTAGCAAATGAATTACAGATTATTTCACTGCATATTGACGTAATCTCATATTTAAGAAATGTAATAATTTCAAATACATAATATCCTGAATAGTTAAAATCTACCCCCAACAAAATGGAGGGATTTATTTCACAAGGCTCTTCAGCCACCTGCAGTTGAAGTCTGCTAGTCAGTGCATCTTCTATCACCACTACCTGTTCCAAACTCCTGAGGAAGTGCAGGGTACCAAGATTTAAGAATGCAAAAGTCTGTCATTGGGATTACTATTACACTGCTGTTTCCAGCTAAGAGCTCTAAGACAGCTAAGTAGAACTTCTACTTTGAAGCAATATGCTTATTAGCATAAATAAGTCAGTCATTAGAAAAGAGGAGATACACCAGACTGTTCCATTATTCATATTATAATCCTGCAGATATATATTAAAAGAGACAATTAACACATGACTTTTAAAAAGAACATACAAAAACGTGGTGGCTCGGCCCCAACTAGGAGTCAAGCATCCATACGGCCACTCACTCATGCTCTTCCGCTAACAGGACAGGCGTAAAAATAGGAAGAACAAACAGGAAAGAAATTCAAGGTCTAAATGACGATAGGAAAAATCACTCACCAATTACTGTGGCAAACAAAATGGACTTAACTTGGGCATTTAACTTAAGGTCCATTGACATTTTAATTACCATTTCAGGTATTCAGGAACAAAGATGACATACAGTTAAGTAAACACTTACAGAAAACACTTTTCCTCTCCATTTCCCAGGCTCACCCTCTCTCCAGACACATCTTTTTCCCCTCACCCTCCTCCAGTCTCCACTCCCTTGTCAACCCTGCAGGTTGCACTCAGTCCCTTCAGGGGCCACATCTGCCCTGGTGTGGGTTAGCCATGAGCCACAGTCCCTTCAAGGTCTCCCTTCTGGGTGCTTTCTGATCTTTCTTAAATATGCGCTCACAGAGGCTCGATCGGCTTCACTGATGGGCCATACGTATCCTGCAGAGGGTCCATTGTGGAACTGACTGCATCCAGCACTGGGCAGCCTCATGCCTCTTCTCACAAAGGCCACCACTGCAGAACCCAACCCAACTCTTTCCTCCCCGCCCCCCCCAAACCTTGCCATTTATGCCCAATAAAAAATGAGATAAAAAAAATTCTTGAACTCTTCCTTCCTGCCTTTGCAATAGTTCATCTGTATGATTACTGGTTGGAATTTTGGAAGAGGAACTTGCATCTAGAGGCAGCCTCATGTATTCTCTCGGCTCCGCCTGCCTACATCCAGGCATCCCTCACTCATACAGATACGATACATATGATACGTACTCTCATACAATACAGAGTTCTGTCCTCTGACTTGGTAAGAGCCCAGCTGCCCTGCCAGGGCAGCAATGCCTAAAATCCTACTGGGAAAAGAACGAAGCATGCCTCCATATACAAGAATTCCCCATTTCTTAATTCCAAATTCTAATTTCAAACACTTCTTAGTCATTTACCACGTTTCTTTTAAAGGAATGCATCACATAAACGGTCACAAAATCTTCCTTTTGGATTCACTGATCTGTTACTACAAACATTCTATACTGATTCATTCTTCCCCACCATCTTCTGGGCCACATCACCAGCTGCCTACAAGGGAGAAGTGCCTTTTCAATAGCTATGTAATATAGGTGAAAAGGATTCTTGTGACTGTCAGTGCTTCTGAGTGCTAGGGTAGCTCTTCCCCCAGCATCTGTACTGCACCAGGCTCTATACCTAGGAAATGCCCTATAAACCCTCCCAGCACAGCTCCTGACCCACTCACACTCTGAAGTCATCTCTACTCAGGCCACATACAACCACGTAAATTGCAAAAGTGTATCATTCGTAATTAGTTTCTGGTGGACATAAAAGAGGTGTTTCCTTTATGCTGTGGTTTGGATTTTGTTGTATGTTCACTGCATCAGTGCTTCTGCCTAGCTGACCACAGAAGGTATTCCTATATGCATCTGAAAATAAATAGTTTTATACTGATCCACAATTCCACACTGCAAGAAAATAAAATAAAAGAAAAAGATGGTATATACTGACAGTACTTAGCTTGCACATAATGTTTTTTATCTTTCCTTTCCAGGAAAACTGCCACAGTCAAAGCTTACTAATCACATAACCATTCTATGAGTTGTCACCCTGCTTCTGCAGTGCTCCAGCAATAATCAGATAATTAGATTTCCTAGTGCACACCTTACAAAGTTGATTGATGCTTCCCCCTGACTCCTCTCATCAACTCCCCTCATGCTGCTGGCAAGTCTGAGCAGAACTTGGTCATAGACAAGCATCTGTATTTCAGATCCTTTCAAAGAAAACATCTGTTGAAGTTTTTGTTTTCTTTTTAAAGTTTATTAGAAAAATAAAAAATTGTTGAAAACTAAATAAGGGAAATGTTTGTTTCATACAGGCATTTAAGTCTTTAAAAATATATTTTTTTATGTGCCTATTGATTGAGCACAGTAGCAAGATACAGTTTTCTGGACTTATTTGACAAATAGTACAGACACATTGGTCCTTTCAGACTTCTTCTCACATTCTTCCAATAGGAACACAGTGAGCCATGCCAAAAGGTGCCTGCACCCCCGTATCATTTTTACAAACTCTGCCTCACTCCTGCTCCCTGCCCCAACCTTCCTTCACCCCCTATCAGAAAAGAACAAACCGAAAGCAAAACAGAATGAGAAGCAGTATAAGATGACAAAGGGCTGGTATCACATCTGTCTGAGCCAGAGACCAGTTCCAACTGTTTGGAAGTCAGAGACTTTATGAACCGTTCTCTGTACTTAAAAATCACTCAATAAATTTATTTTTCATTATTTTACTTAACCTTAAGTAGATTTTTAGCATTTTCCCGGGCTTTAAGGAAGAAGTTTCACAGCTTACACATCACTGAAAAAGTACCTTCTTCTGTTTGAGCTTACAACCTCATTGCATATTCTCTCTGTTATAAAAAAATACCCATTACACTCTCTTTTCAATATGTTACAGACCTTTATCAACATCTTATCTTGGTCATCTGTCTTCCAGCCTTCTCAGTCTAGTACAGCTATCATATTGCTCTCGGATCGTTTCCCAACAATTCTGGACATTCATATCGTTTTTTACCAGTCCATGTTTCCACAGAACTAGCATTACTCCTGATGAGTTACAGGGCAGCTCATGGCTCATTCCTTCATATGCAACATTAGGATTTCCCCACCCGTGCAGACCACTTAAAATTCAATGTAGCTCGACACCATCTCACATTTTAACATCCAGTTTCTGGAACTCTTCAGCCTTTACTAGCGTAAATTATTTAGTATAATCAGCACTCCTGATTAAACTCTCGCTCCTTTCTTAAGCCTCTTACAGAAATACCGTATTCCCAAACTACAGCTTTTGAGTTCAGTGACTAATCTATTTTCAAAATTCCTCAAGACAAATCATCCTTCCTTACGAGCTTATGTCAATATTCTCAGAACTACTCAGTCCCAAGGGTTCATCTGGGTTTAATATTGTAGCCGATTCAAGGATGAAAATTAACTCACTAAAGACAAAATAAAGCAATTCGTGGATATGTGGGTTCAACTCCCAAGAGCCCCACAGAAATTAATAATGTTGGTGGATAAGAAGTCCTATTTGGCACTGTATGCCAAGATCACTTTTCACACAAGTTAAGATGAGAAAGAGAAAAAAACAAAGATTTCTGAGACAAAAATTACTCATGAAATAAAGTGGTCTATCATTTTTGTTGTGAACCGTAACAAAATTTTTGCACCATGAGATGAAGGCAATACTCTTCAATGGGTTCTTTTTGACTCCCTTCCTCTACACCAGAAGAGATTCATTAAGAGAAAGCACCTGTACCACAAAACACCAGGGCAAGCCTACTTACAAAGAAAGGGAATAATGCAGAAGCAAAACTTCCCGAGCACAGGGAAAACTTCTTTTTAGCGAGAGGGTGGGAGGGTAGGGAGAACCTATGCCTTAGACCAGACAACAGCTGAACAAATGTTTACATATTACAGTTTTGCATTTAGGTGACTGGATTCCAGGTCAGGTACACATTAGGTTCTCAATCTTTTTTTCTTAATTAGTCTAGATTTGGGTAACTACTATCTACCATACCTAGTTCTAGCTACCACAACTGAGAACCACAATATATGAGAAAATGTATTGATGACACCATGTGTGTTTTGTAACGAACAGTCTTCAAACCATACATGAAAAAATGAAGGATATTAACACCCAGTACAGTGGAAAGTGTAAATAAATAGTATACCATGACTAGTTTAAATGGACACCTGTTCAAGAAATAAAAACCTACCGCTGATAAACTGCAGTAAGTATTGATTATACGAGACTTTTAAAAACTTGTGAACTTGCCAGAGATACATCTAGTCTACTACCATCCATCCCCATAAAGCAGTCTCAGATGAATATCCTGTAAAGCAATGAATATCCTCTTAATTCAGTTAAGTTGAAACATCTTGAAAAGAACCCGAAACAAGTTAAACTAACAATCCCAAATTTGTGGGCAGCTTAATCTGTCAAAACTACTTTAGAAGAGTTATTAATAGCAAATGATCTGCAATTGTTTTAATACAACTCGAGTTCATTAACTTACTTTACCTCTAGGCATTTTGTGCATAAGGTACGCAGCAAACGTCTGCTTTGCTCAGATCAGATGTAAATACACATTTAGATAGCTGTGAATAGCTATGGGCTTGCTTAGAATACACATTTATACGACTGCATGAATTTCCAGATACGTGCTTGTACTGAGTTCTGAAGATGTGGGCCCTTATGCATTCTTTTTTTGAACCAACATCTTTCCCGCTCAAATTCAGTGACAGAAAGGTTCAGGATATTACTTTTTTTTTGGGGGGGGGAGGAGAATCTGATTATTTCTAAATGTAAGAATTTACTCAACTTACGATAAACATTCTTTTAGATCTTAACATTGAAATTTCTAAAATGATTTTTTTAATGTGTTCAAGAAAATTAAGCTGTCCATTTCATCAGTGATGCACGTCATTAAATAGAATTTGAAAAAGGTTGTCTGAGCACTTTATACCCTCCCCAGTAATCATGCAAGTATCAGGCATTTGGAGTTGTTTAAGAATCTGTGTAGGAACCTGAACCTTAAAGGTCAAAGACTAAAAGAGAAAAAAAAAAACCAACCAGATGTCTGAAAAGAAAAAAAACCAACACACTCAACAGAAACAGTCATTACCTCATGCCATTAGTATTACATTCAAGTAGGAAATCGGAACAGTTACAAGGAAGATGCGTAACAAAACCTATCTTTCTGAATATTTTTTAAAATACTAGTTACATGATTTTAGCAACTCTACTTCTGGTTCACCAAGCACCCTATGCTCTACTACATGTAATGACACTTTTTTAGACTGCAATTGCAGGATTTGTTTAGCTGTTACAACTCTCTATGGAACTTCATTTTACTGTATAGTTTCCTCTCCCTGTGTAGTTCATTTGAATTAGATTTCCAATACAGTGCCCTTCTCTAAGCAGTATTTGAAATTAAACATTTATTTCCACCTGATAGGTAATGTTTGAGCACTGGCTTAAGGAAACACATTACTGATTCTTGATTCTTTCTCATTCTTCACTATCCCCAAAATGATAACATGGAAGAGAATGCCCTTTCTAATTACTACTATAACTACCTATGTCAATTCTGCAGTGCATAACAAATCAAGTAACAGATGCTGGTGTTACTCTCTACAGGTATTAAAAGTCTCAGTCACATTTCAAACATGTGCCAAAGTCTGGGTTCACTTTTCCCAATTCCAGCACCTTAGAAGCTCAGATTTGCTTATTCACTATCCACTCCAATTCTCCCAGTCAAGAGAGTCAGGAATTCACACTTTGAGCTGAAGTTCTAGGGTAGTGACATGCCTCCAGGGCCAAGGTCTCTAAGGCAGTGTTCAAACATCTAGAGAATTGTGCATCCGAGTGGAAGTAACATTTGTGCTGAGAGGTACTAGAAAGGCATAAAACTACTGCTAGCACCAGACTGAACTTGGTCTTCATAGCAGCTACCAGATTCGACTCTCTTCAACATCTGAGCCCCAAATGAACACTTCTATCTGGCCAGTCGCTGAACCTTTATAAGAATGGCACTCTGGGGGGGTGGGGACCCCACTCGCATACAAAATACATCTGAGGTGGGCTCAACAAACATTATTTGGAATATGAAAAAGAATTGATTATTAAGTTTCCTTATTTAAAAGAAATATGAACATACAAGAAGTAATATCTAGCTTTTAATTTTGGAAATCAATTAAAACAATCATTGCTCAGACAATGTTGTAGCTTGTCAGCCTTGAAAAATCCTCAAAATATTTCTAACCACAGAATTGAGCACTGAATTGTCTTATAAACTGATTTTTATTACTGTTTCTATTAAGATGGATTCTGTTTGATACACCAAGTTCTACTGTGTTTGACAAAGTCGTGTTTAGAAGATCATACAGTTTGGATAGCCTAAAACATTTGCAGCACAAAATCCAAGACTGTCTATATAAACATCAGGCAATTAAATTTCAGGATGTGATGTTTCATGTTCCTTTTTATACCACTTTGCCAAATATCATGCATAAATTTCAAGGTTTATTTCAGTCAACATTCAGCATCCTATTAATTTCTAACATCATACAATGTACTGAGATCAAGGCCAAGCTTTTAATGAAAGTAGGAATCAGAAGTCTGAAGGGTTAATGTACACATAAAAGCTAAAGAACGCATGAAGAGAGTAAAGATTCTGCTCACTCGCCCTCCTCCCTAGATAGACAACAGCACACTTCTGATTTCTTGTCCTCCTTCCACAATACAGTTTTCCCTTTCCTTGTTCTCTCCTCCCAGTACTATATGGTTACCATAGTCATTACTGTGACATTTAGCTGCTGAAGCAAGACCAAACCAAGCTCTGCTTTTAGCCAAGCCTGGGTATACTCTGTGTGCTTGAAGCAAGGGACTCGAACACAAACATTTTGCTGGCAACTTCCTGTCCCTAGTTCTATCCAGTTAAACTCCAGTGGAATGTTTATGCTTAAATGGCAGTAAACAGATGCAAGAAAAAAATTCATTAAAGCCAATCCTTCAGAACAAGTGAGGACTATACCAACTAGGTGCACCTGGGTTAGGCTGCAATGGAACCAAACCCTGAATCCTATCCAGAAGCTGGCATTAAATGCTTAACTGCAACTAGCCATCTATCAGTTGTTTAACTGCAACTATCATTGCTTTCTGCTTTCCACAGCACATAAGGGATTAGATTTTATTATGAATGACTTACAGATGCTAAAACCCTTGCATAAAAACCTTCAAGCCTTTAATGCCAACGTATACTGCCAACATACAATATGTACTTTACTAATTTAAAATTCTAAAGGTATTACTGGAGCTTTCTTTTGTCTAAATGCAGCTAACGTTTAGGTTTATTACTGTTCCTGTGCTTCATTTGCAAAGGCAGATCACACTGTTAACTCTGTAGACAGTAACACAGCTGCAATTCATGCCAGTTTGAAAATATAGGCATTAAGTCTGGTACTAAACTCATCACCAGTTGGTTGTACGTTGGAATGAATATATAATTAGCTTGAGATAGTACTCTAGGAATATCACTGTGAGCTCATTCAGATACTTATCCCCAACTGCAGCTGCTTCTCAAAACTTAATGGAAATAAAATGAAAAAAAAAATCTCCTTTAAAAAAAAAAAAATCTCTGGTCTAGGAATTCTCCAGAACAACAATAATTCTCTTGCTGGACAACTTTCAGGGCTCAGTACTTTCTCTCACCATTGCACCGCAGCCACCTTGTAATGGAAACAGATCTTGTATTAACAAGATCTAAGCTCACTGAGGAGTAGTCTCTTTACACTAAACTCTTCAGGAAATTACAAAAATGCTATGCCTTCTAAGGCATGCACTTACAACTCTAATTTTAAGATGCCTTGGTAGAAGCCTGCTGAAATTAATGTTATAATCACATTATCAATTAAGTGATGTTGCAATTGCACACTTAATTAAGAAGAAAACAGAAAATACCTATGAGAAAAAGTGAACAGTAAAACACCCCGACTTCCACTAATGTTCTCTGAAAGTGCAGAAATGCTGTCGCAACACTTTGACATATTTGCCAGGATCGAGTACTTGTTTAAACTTAATTTTTGCATGATTTTTGTATCTTTGCATCCCTTATTTTTAAATAAATATTTCCCCTTGTTATCTTCCAAGTAGTCTCCAAAAAGCTGTTTAATACTTGCAAATTGTCACAGTCATTCCATAAAACACGGTCCTCTGAAAGGACCTTTGCCCACTTCTGATTTATGACCATTAACTACACTTCAGTTTCAACATCATCTGATAGAGAGACAAACTAGCATTTCTTAATACAACTTCTTCAGACACAAGAAATGCCAAAACTCATGTTAGGAAATCTGCAAACAAATGTAAATCCCCTTTGTTCAAAAGGTTTTGTTGAGCCATTGTCCTTTGTACTTCAAGGTAAAAAAGATATTGCTTAAAGCACCTCTGCAGAGTAATGCAATCATCATCATCACCATCATCGCGGCTTCGCGAATGAAGATCTGGGAAGGGCTTTTCCCACGCTCACTGCAAGCGATGAGTGCAGCCTTTGGGCCTGCACAGTGGATTTTTTAGGTGAGGCGCAGCATGTGTGGAACTGGCTCCACCCTTTACACCTGAGGTTCATCTGCCTGGGCCTAGCGAGCTTGGACGCTGACAGCGAAGTCCTCGGGTCATAGGTTTGGTTAGAGTGTCCTTCTCTTAGATGATGGATGAGCCTTACAAGGCTAAACGAGCTCCATCTGCCCAGGTCTGGAGTCAGAGTTGTCCTTCTCCTAGGATGGCTGCCCGAAGGCTAGTGAGCCCATCCTGCCCGTGGACACACTTTGTCTGACCCTTCACTTGAGACCTGTCTGGCTTGGGAGACCCCACTGGAGGCACATGCCACCACCAGCACAGCTCTCAACCTCACAAGGGCACGCAAGCTCCTTCCCCACGGCACGGGGGTGCCCGTGAAAGAGTTGCTGCTCTACCTCCGGACATCACAGACCCAGGCACGGGGCGGAGTAATGCAATAATCTTGGTATAAATACTAGACCAGACATTAGCCACAACCAGAAGAACAAGCAATACCAAGGGGTAATGTTTCTCTACAAATGTTGGTGAAATAATCTGCCATTAAGTTCAAACAAAAGCCGACAAAAAACTGATATAGCTCTCAGGTGTATGCTGGCTACAGAACCAGCTCTACCTGAGAACTGAGAAAATGGTTGGCAAGGAATCCACAGGAAAGGACAAAAAACCTCTGCAGGTGGAAATTATAGAGTATTTCTAGAAGTTGCTCTTTGGATCATTTGCTGTGGTGAAAGATGCATGCAAAGGCCCAGCACTTAAGTCTTCTTCGGGGTCTTCCCATGGTATGAGTGCACACTGGACGCACGGCAGGATTTTTCTCTGTGCCATATGGAAACTGAATTAAGCTCTCAGGAAGCAATGTAAAATGCAGCAAGTTCCTGTCCCTGAACTGCTCTGTCTTCTGAGCGTATGTTCACAGTTTCCAAAGAGATCATTTTTTTCATCTAGTTTTCAAATGTTCTCACCACTTGCAACACCACCCCCAGTAGCTGGGAGGTAGGAATTTGTGAGAGACAGAATATGTAATCATTCCTATGAAAACCTCATGAAAGGGAGAGCACCTTAGGTATTTTTATTTCCAACTTTTCTGTTGTTGGTGATAACTGCAGAAAAAAAAAAATACAGGTTGCACCCAGAGAGCAGGCAGAGCTTGGAAGGATGTATTCAATTCAAACCATTTTCAAATATTACAGTGCAGGTTATTAAAGCACATTGAAACACAAAATGTCGGTATGTAACAGAAATAAATGCTTTTAAATACAAGGTCCCACAATACCAATTTTATCTAGATGAAAATACTGAAAATACTTATCAAGAATCTTCAAGTCATTTTCAAAGAGTGGCAGATTTATTTTAGTTTTCAATAAGGACTAACAAACTTAAACTGAAAATACGAAGCTGTTCTCCTTTAGTTAAAAGTGACTTTGCATCTTCCGTGGAGTACTGAGAGGCTGTAGAGCCAAACTGAAGCAAACTAGCTGACAACTACTTTCCAGTATTTATGGCATTCTTAATCTGAGAGATAAAAAGAAAGAGGCAAGTGCTGTAACACATGCAACTGTGCTGGCATAATTATCTGTGAATCCAACACGAATCCACGATGAATTACACAATGGCTTTCCAACACAGGACTGAAAAGATGCCAAATGTACTGATACTGTGTTAATGCAGAGGTACTACAACTTTACAGCTGGAAGCAGAGGAAAGGGGAGGCAGTCATTGCCTCAGCACTTCAAAAAGAAAAGGCATGTTTTCAGCAGCAGAAGCTGGATACAAATAGCAGAAGCAGCAACTGAGTTTTACAGCACTCTTGGTCTGATCAGTCATTGCTGACATAGACAGCCATGTGCTTCAGCCTTATTGCTAAAATCTTTCATAATCGCAGTGGATTTACTGTTCAATTTCAATATGCTATTGAAGCAATTCCAGGAAAAGACACAACTCAGGAACTATAGGACTCTGCTAAAAGGTTCAAGGCTCTGATATTGCAAAAATCTCACAACAGAAAAGACTGTCTTTTCACATCAACACTGTAGAAATTCACACCTAAAGAATGGCATATCCTAGCAATTTGTGAAGGCATGCTCTTAAGTGAAACAGCTTTGGATTATATTTCTCTTGCTGTTCACGAGGAAGTGTCTATGGATTGAAAACTGAGCCTGCAAAGATAGAAAAGGCAAGCAAGGAATTAGGAAGCAGGTATGCAAGAAAATTGATAAAATGAGTGAAGAGTGGCTTTAAGCAATTTAGGCGTTTGGTTGAAAAAATGAGTATATCTAAAATAAAACTTCAGCCCTTGGTTTCCCAGGCCAGATATCTGAGTTCAACTCCAGCACGACAAGAACAAGGGCTTGTGCATAAGAAGGAACAGGACTGGATGATGCACTTTTCACAACCAGGGTATGCAAAAAGAATCGCACTTCCTATGAATACATATTTCAAAATACATATTCATTAAAAAAAAACCCCAAACAAACAAAAAACCCCCAAACAAAATCATAACCCTGAAGTGGGATATCAATCTACCTGAATGGCAATTAAGCTATTGTTCTGCAGTACAGAAACAACTACTCAACTCAGAGCTCATTAAAATCAAAAGAAATTGCTCCCAGCAATGGGAGCTTTATATAAACTTCATCTACTTACCCACTCCTGCCAAACCCCCAATCAAAACAATAGTCTTTTCTGTTAGCATCCCTCCAACTCCAAATATGCCTATTTCCTGAGATCACGCACAGCTTATCGCCCATTTCACAGGACACAGAACACCCAAGACAAACAGAATCACTTTATTATTCTTATCATTATTGCAGTCAAGAACAAGAAGTTTCAAAAGACTGCTTAGTCCATCTTCCTGTCCTGAGGCAAGATTCAAAAATAGACATCTGTCTAAACTATCCTTATCCTACAACAATTCCACCATATCGCCTCCAGTCAGAAAATAATTCTGTTATTTACACATGGTAAATCCAATCTTCCTTCTTGAAAATTAAATTGCTTTTTTCCCCCATCCTGCAAGACTCTCTTATTGATCACTAGTCTCCTAATGATCAAAATAATTCAAAAAATCTAAAATAGAATTCACACTGCGAACTGTTAAATCCATGTCCAGGCTTTCTCATCTAGAATAAACAAACCTAACTCAATTAAAAATTGCTCATAGTGGATAGAGGCAAAGATATCTATTTTGTTTTCCCTTTTCCAAACTCCTTTCGATTTGCCAGTAATACTTTTCTTCTGACGTAGGATTTCAGTATAGTTCTTGTCACTTCTAGTGAGAGACAAATCTTACTCTTACCTGAACCCAGGCTGTTCAAATAAAGTCACTGTTGCAAGTGCTATTCATTCAGTTTGATTTTTTGTAATGCAGCTATTCTCTAGTTTGCATCTGATCATTTCATTTTACATTACAAATGCAGTATTTTATAATGTAACCTTTCTCTATTTTACTTAATCTTACTGATTTCAGATTACAGGTACAATTCACAATTTGGTTTTCTAATCTTGCCCTTTAAAGCTCTTGCACAAAACACTGAGATAGCACATGTATTCATATAAATATACATCAGCAAGAGTTAAGAATTTAAGACGTTGGTCCACTGTCTGCATGTCTTCCACACACATATTTTCTATGGCCCTCATTCTTTACTTATCTTAATAACATAAGAAGTGTTTTACGCTCTGCACCCAAATCCCACAGGTTGGACTTAATAACCTAATACAACAGCATAACTTAGCAATTTATGTCAAGAAGAGATAGAGCTAGTTGGGCATTTTTAGAATTTTTTTGTAGGCTAAAGAAGATTATGCTCAATGTAAAAAAAAAGGGGGGGGGAATCCAATTAATAGAGTTTAGGGTGAAAAAGGTGATGTTTTAACAAAAACCAGTAGCTCATTAATGACATTTTAAGTTAAAAGAACTAAGTGTCAAATTGCTACAGCAAGAACATGATTTAAAATGGACTGTCCTAAGCGTTAGGATGTGAAGTATGCTCAGAATTTCCCTCTCCTTTTTTGGAAACAATCTTTCAAATTTTCCTAAGGTTATCTACTAACAACTATAACAAAGTTAGTAAAACATTTGCATGTATGTTTTTTCTTGGTTCTCTCCTTCTCTACTTTGTTGTTCAAGTAGCATAAGGGTTTACTGCTGCTATAGGCTCCCAGTTCTTCAGATTTTGAGTCAAATTACATCAGAAAAGTCTGATTGGATACTTGTGCATTTATATAGCTGAGTGCACTACTCACCAATCTCTACAAAGAAACTATGCAGTATTACCATTTTTTATTCTCCAGCCTTAGCCAAAATTCAGTGCTGGGCAAGGTGGTTCAGTTACCAAGCAAAAATAATTTTTACGGCAGGTGGTTCTCTGTAATTAAGCTGGGCTGAATTGTACAAATTCTACAGCAGCCAAACAGCTTTCACTCATAGTTAAAAGCCATCCTGACCTAGTGAATTTATGACAGTCTTT
>NW_010390184.1:0-5529 GCF_000710305.1 Buceros rhinoceros silvestris | reverse complement strand
ACCCACATCCCTGCTACTTCTCCAGCCTGTATCCTTAGCACACTCTCTATTTCTAGGGCAATAGAAACCATTTCCCAGAAAAGTTAAACTTTACTTTAAGGAATTATTCTTTCCACAAGAGCCTTTTTCAGACAGCAGGAAACTTGGTTCAAAGCGAACATCCTAGTGGTGGAAATACACTAGCCCTTTGCTCATCTCTACTGCTTGTACAACAAAGTAGCACATAGTGGAAGATGCATGTTGGATGCTTCCTGAGGAAACAGTAACGTGCCACTTTTTTTTTTTTTTTTTTTGGTGTCACCTGTTATTTGATGTTAACTAAGTAGGTCTTCTGATCTATCTGTATTACCTTCTGGAGTCTTGACACCACCTGACTGTAAACTGGAACTAGCAGCAGCTATTTCAACTGGTTGCTAAGACCAGCAGTAATAGTTCTGTCACGAATTATAGGCAAAGAGCTGCAATGGGGGTAGAGACAACTGTCTGGAACTTACACAACTTTTAAGCTCTGGAGATGTAATAAAGTGAACAGTGCTTAAGAAAAAACAACAGAGCATACCTCAGAGTTGCTCTGAAGCAGCATCTTCAGCTCTCAGTAACATTTTCTTCCTATTTCATGCTGAAGTCAGAAGGTCCATCTCTCCAAGGCTTATGCAAAGCTGAAGCAACAGCCAGTCATGTCCTAAGGGAAAGAACACACAGTTTAGTGCACTTCCTAGGGCAACACACTTTTAATTCAGTTTTGATATTCTCTACATGCATTCGTATAATAGAAACAGTTTTGACCAGAGACTGCCAGGTATTGCAGTCTGGCACAGCTCCGTTAGTTTCAGCAGAATTTTGCTGATTCACTCTCCATCCATCAGATTCATGGTTCTGTAAACTCTTATTACCGATCTCAAGAGCTTTCCAGAGTAAGGAAGGATACCTTCACAAAGCTCCACACCACCACAGTACCAAAAATGCTTGTTTGTCCCTGGCAAACTTTGCGATTTCTTTCAGCCTCATGCCACAGGGACATGTGACAATATAAAAGCCAGTTAGTAACTTGAATTGAGAAGCAGGAACTGTCTGCAGGCATTTACCATTACCAGACCCTGAGCAATACAGACAGCAGCTGCTACCTCTTCCTCACAAGAGCGGACTCTTGCTCATACATCTGAATATAAAGTACAAACAATTACCTGACGCAGACAGTTCCCTATCTCAAAAGGATCTGACTTCCACTGGATTAATGTAACACTGCTATCCACTGCCATTTCAGTCATCCGACTTAAGATTCAGAACTGGAACCAGAGATGCTAAGGTCCAGGTAGTTATAATCTATACAGTTGCACAGGATCATTCACAAAAGTTTGGGGTGATCTGTTTTGTCTTCCTTTTTTTTTTTTTTTAAACACATATAGCAAGAAAACCAAATTGTAATGCTGTGGAATTATATGATTTGCATTTATTTACCAAAAGACTTTGCAAAGGTACAGTTCAAAGCCACACACCTGCCACAACTGGAGGAAGACTATTTGTGTTCCAAATAACAGTTTGTGCTGGGTTTGGCTGGGGCAGAGTTAATTTTCTCCACAGTAGCTGGTATGGGGCTGTGGTTTGGATTTGTGCTGGTAACACAGGAATGTGTTCGGTACTGCTGAGTAGAGCTGACACAGCGCCAAGGCCTCTTCTGCTCCTCACGCCACCCCACCAGCGAGCAGGCTGGGGGTGCACACGAAGCTGGGAGGGGACACAGCCAGGACAGCAGACCCCAACCGACCAAAGGGATATCCTACACCGTATGACGTCATGCTCAGCATATAAAGCTGAGGGAAGAAGGAGGAAGGGGGTACATTTGGAGTGATGGTGTTTGTCTTCCCAAGTAACTGTTAAGGGGTGATGGAGCCCGGCTTTCCCAGAGGTGGCTGCCAATGGGAAGTGGTGAATGCATTCCTTCTTTTGCCTTGCTTGCATGTGGGTGTTTTGCTTTGCTTATCAAACTGTCTTTATCTCAATCCATGGGGATTTTTCTCACTTTTATGCTTCTCTCACCCTTCCCACTGGAAGGGATAAACAAGGGCCTGTGCACTGCTTAGCTGCCAGTTGAGGTTAAACCATGACATAGTTAGTCTGTCACAAAGTGACTAATGATTTTCCAGTTGCTGGGCACCAATTAAATTGAAGGCACGCAACGTGAATTCCTTGGTAATTACTGGTATGCTTTGCTGAACCATTTGCATACATATATCCTACTAATTGCAGCTTCAGTGCAGGTGCATTACATTAATTTCATATGATGTGTGCTTTAAATATTTACTTTTCTATGCCTTACTCAAAATCACACAATAAGTAGGAATGTAGTATGAAAGTTATTTTAATACTGCAATAAATTTACTTTTGGCTCCTAATACACCCTATTGGATTTTTCTTCTTTTGAAAGTCAGAGTCCTCCTTCTTCAAATATTCACTTTTTTTTCAATATATCCCAACCAAATATGAGTAACAGAGAACAAACAAAATCAAACAGCTCAGTGCAACAAAGAAAGATCAACAGAAATTACTGACAGTCCCCAAAGCTGTGCCATACATTTACATGCATTTATTTCCTCTCCTCCACTCAGTAACTGCTTCAACTCTATACTGAAATCTCTGCCTTGGATCTCAAGATTGCAATCAAATCTTTTCAGACATTTCACTATAGAAGTCACCTGGTTGAACACAATGCAACTAATGTTCCTAATCTTACCATTCTTCATTGTTCAGAGAAAGAAACTATGGAGCACTTTCTTTCAACTTTCTGAAGACTATCAACAGTAACCAATACACCTGACTCACCCGTTATGCTTTGAATCCACCCTGCTTCAGTAAGGACTGAACATTCACCTCTAAGCACTAACAAGTCTCCGAAGCAAAAGCACCTTTTGGCACACATTCAGCAGTTGAAGCCACGACATGGAAGCTGTGATGACAGTTCCAAGTTCATCTATACTAATTGTGTATCTATTTTCACTCTAGTTGTTCCATAGAATTCAGTACGTTTTTAGAAATCATACATTTCTAAAAAGTCCACAGACTTCCAGTGAAATAGAAGAGTAATAATAATAAGGGGTTATACTCCAGCATTCTTCTCCTCTCTTTCATAAATTACATATAGAAGAATCATTGAGAGAAAAAGCTCTACTGAATAGTAATTTTTTCTTGGTCAGGAGCATTAATGTCATCCAGACTTCAGTAGTTCATCCCTCCACATCACTGGTAAGAAAAGGCCTGTTTTTCTTTTGGCAGTTGAGAAAGTATTAAAAATCTAATATAATTTTACTTAGCCCTTATTCTCCTGAGTGTAGCAACTAGTCCCCTGATAAAAAGTCTCTCACAACGTTTCACACAAATGGAAAGTGCAGAAGAATTTTCAAAGTCAGCAGACCAAGCGGCATGCAATTTCCCTTCTCTCCTACCAGTAGAAGTGGCAGGATTCAAAATGAAACATATTCTGGAAACATATTAGAATTATTCATTTGCATCTAACCTATTGCTTGGGAAAAGACTGACTGTTGATACAATGAAGGAGAATGCACCTTGGAAACCAGAAAACAAAAGCTCAAAACAAAGAGAATTGGCATTTCAGCGTTGGTACAACTAAAGAAAGTCAAATTTGAAGACCTTAACATAAAAATTTTTCATTTTGTGTTTTGACATAGAGAAAATCTGAGACCTACTTCAATCTTCTGAGCACCCATCTACTAAAGAAAGAGCTGTTTAACCGATAATTGCAGTGAAATGTACTGTGCAATATGGTAACAGTAATTCAGTTAAACAAGAGATTTAAGCAGTATAAAGGAGGTATCTATATGTTTTTGACAAGGCTGCTGGGAAGTTTTTAAGTCAAAACTCTTATTGTGTACCTCATTTTCTGTAACCAAAGCCTTGATTGGTAATACATACCCAATTATAAGAAGAAACACAAAATCAGAGAAATTAAAAAAAAAAGATACTAAAAAAGCGTAAAGATTTCAGTACTTATTTACCAGACTAACGAGTACATTTTTAGAACCTCTTTTATATATTTAAAGCCTTTGTTTTGGATGCTAGGTACACCACAAAAATAAACAGTTCCCCACTAGCTGAATAATAGAATGTCTTTACAGAGAAGAGTATCTTGTGTGCAGCTCACTCAGAATATTAAGGCTTAAGTCATTGGGATCAATTAAGCACAAGGATCTATCTCAGTACAAGACACACTTAGTAGAGGGTATCCAGTCTTCACTGGGTCACAAAGATGATTAAAGAACTGGAGAAGTCCAGAGAGCTGGGACTGTTCAGCCTGGAGAAGGGAAGACTCAGTGGGGATCTTATCAATGTGCATAAATACCTGATGGGTAGGACTGAAGATGACAGAGCCAGGCTCTTCTCAAGGGCACGCAGTGACCCAACAAGAGGCAATGGGCACAAACCGAACAACAAACAGGAAACTCCATCTGAAAGTAAGAAAACAGCTTTGGATAATATTCAAAACTGATTGGACACAGCCCTGGGCAACCTGCTGTAACTGGGGGGTTGAAGTAGATGGTCGCTAGAAATGCCTTCCAACCCCAACTATTCTGTGAGTGGCTTTACACTTTTCTGTGGATAGGTGCTATGTGCCATTCCCTCAGTATCTCCCTCTCTCAAAAAATCCCCTCAAAACCAACGAAATCAAAGACGGCAGCTGATTCTTAATGAATGAGATCTGCCTAGCTGTTACTAGAGAACAGGACATAATGATAGCACTGACTTTTCTGTATTTGTTCCTCATTAGAACTTGCATTTACGGAGAGCCAAGATTAAGTTTTGGTGTTCTTTTAAGGGCAGTTCTTTGATGTTTAGCTCATCAATAAACTCCCCATAAAGGTTTCCTTTGGTTCCCATTTCCTTTTTAGACTATGTGGCTAGCTACAGCTACGTAAGACTGCTCGCGTAAGAATATTCTGAATGGACTAAGTTTAACACGGAAATAAGGGTTTGGACTCCGGCATTACAGCGAGTGTTTTGCACTCAAGAATTATCAGTGCAGGGTTGCATATGGCTATTGTAACTTTGGCTACAGACTCTATATTTACCTTTAGACAGGTCCATTTTTTGTGCAACTCGTGGAAAGTAGTGAACCCACTCCGTGGCCTGAAACAGGAGACACATGGTAATATGAAATCCCTCTCATGCTACTCAGGCTTGAAGGATGTGGCAGATCACCACGTGTATCATCACCACTTCACTTCTGAAAAAAAGATGAGAAAAAAAGGTATTGCATCTGCTACAGGGCTCCTAATTTTACACTGAAATTTTCCTGAAAACATAAAGAATGCATGAGAGAAAACCAAATAATTTATTGTCGTATAATTTTATAGCTTGATAATTCAGGTTCTACCTTTTAAAAAACCACCAAACCGAAAATCTCAATGTCTGTTAAACGCTTACACAGACAAATCCCGGCATTTGCAGAGCCCAGGGACAGAAAATCTGGGGCTGTCCTCCAGCCCGCGCCGCGCCGCCCCTCGGCCGCGGGGAAGG
>NW_010390183.1:12974-13872 GCF_000710305.1 Buceros rhinoceros silvestris | reverse complement strand
GCCATTTCCTCCAGAGCTGATACGTGGACCTGTAGGGGACCAGTGACGCTGTCTGCATACTGTTGTGCTCTGCCAGCCACTTCAGACATGGTTGGTATCTGGTTGTCACTTCCCAGATCATTGTTGACAATGTGTGGGCATAAGTTGATGGTGCACCCTGCACAAACTTCCGCAACATAGGTCGCTGGCAAGGCGTGGTATCAGGGTTTACAATTGTTCGCCTGTTGCCGTAGATAGCCTGTTGCACAGCTAGTTCTCTCAGGTACTTAGACCGACATAGAACAAGGTATTGTTTCATCGGGCAACATTCAATATCATCCCTAAAGGGATACCTGGTTCTTACAACTGACAAGAGTCACCTCCAGAGGCTGAGGGGTTTCTCCTTTTCTACAGGGGCTTTGTCAATGCCTCCATCTCTGGACAGGGATGGAGGGCTTCTCTGCCATCCAGATCTGTGGTATTAGACCCGGTATCCCAGCATTGGAGCAACCAGCAGGGAAGTGCTTCTTTGTCACGACGGCTATAGTTCTTTCTCAAGTTTTGCAACTCCTTCAAAGATAGAGGTTGGATGATTACGTCTTGATCTGAGCTCTCACCCTCTGATACGTATACTTTGGAAGGATCTCTTTTGAAAAAAACCCATTTGGGAGGACGTGCTCTGGAAGGACCTGCCATTATGATCGGACACTGGGCAATCTGTTTTGGTTAGATGTTTTTTCCTGGTCTCAGGGGAGAGGAGAGCCTTTACATCTGTTTTTTTAATCCTCCGCCAATAATTTTGCTTTAGAAGGACCCTCTCCATTATCGTCAGGCACTGGCTGAGCAATTTCAGTTAAATCCTCTCTTTCTCCCAGTCTCAAAGGCATCAGCCTTCACATCTGGTTCTGAATCCTCTTCC
>NW_010390183.1:0-12919 GCF_000710305.1 Buceros rhinoceros silvestris | reverse complement strand
ATCTGGTTCGGAATCCGCTTCCGATGATTGTGCTTTAGAAGGACTCTCTTCATCTGTCTGTGGATGAGATGGGCTATATGGGCAATATAGCTTCTCTTCTTCTTCACAGGAGCAACCTGTACCAATGCTGCTCAAGTGGGAGTAGCCACAGCATCTGTCTGTGTAGCTGTAGTACTCTTTGCGGGAGTTGAAGTGGCAGCAGTAGTTGTGGGAATTGGAGCAGCAGCAGTGCTCTTACCAAGAGTTGGAGCAGCGGCAGCACTTGGGGGCGGGGAGGGACTCGCGGGGTGTGAGCAGTTGTGGTGCAGGTTGGGCATGTCATAGAACCTTGCAAAGTCCAAATAGCTGCAGAGCATGTGATAAAACCTCACAGAGTCCGAGCAGCTGTAATGTGTGTTACTGAATCGGCTCTCGTTCTACGAGTTGAGGTGGCTGCCTGACGGGTATACCTGCATTGATCTCTAATGTGATGCCACACAGTAAAAAAAATCAGCGAAATCACTGAAATAAATAATAATACGTTCAGTGATAGTCATAATAACGTGATATTTTGATTGAAATAACCGTATTTGCCATCCTCACAATCTAATGGATTCCCAGAATCTTGTGGAGTCAGATTAGCATGATGGGGAGAAGTATAACTTCTCCAATTAAAACCGAATGTGTACACGGTAACAAGATCCGCTATGTGATGCCCATAGTACCTAGATGCATTCACTGCCCAGCTTAATGCAGTGTAAATTAGTGATAGAAACCACAACAAAGCAGCACCTTTTGTCCAGTGCCCGGAATGGGTAGCTTTCAAATAAACACTCAGAACAAATAAACAATAACACAGCGCATAGGACAGATAAGGCGACACTACAATACTTAACTCTGAAGCAAATCCTAAAAATATATGATATATTATTGCTTGGGAGCATTGACATAATGTAAGCACTCCATTTTAATTTCCAGTCCTTAAAAACACAGAGAGAAAGTCTGATACACTCTCAAATGAGCAAACTGGAATTTATGTTCTTCGGGCAATTAATCAGAGCTCCTTATTGTGCTATGTGTTGGGTGCCAATTAATCTGTAGAAAGATTAGAGCTGGGCCGGCTCCAGATGAATGACAAACACTGTCTGTCATCCCCTCCCTGCTTCCCCCCCTTTCCCAAAACAGGAAAGAGAAAAGGAGCAAGGGGGAGAGACTGATGGATTGGAAAAGAACTAAAACTGCTTTAATGAGAATAATAATAATAAAATGAACTGTATACAGATACCTACAATACCAATACCGACCCCAACCATCCCGATGGCAACCACGTCACCATCACCACTGTCACTGTGGGCAGACACTGGGGAAGGCCCAGGCTGGGCTCAGCAGTGGACAGGAGCTGGATTCCCGAGCTGGGTTCAGGGATGCACAGACTGGGATCAAAGGCGGAATGGACAGAGTCCTCCTCAGACACCAGCCATTGAAGAAGCGAGCAAGAGGGGGAGAGGCCCTCAGCTTTATACCGAATATGACATCTATGGGATGGAATATCTTGTTGGTCAGTTTAGGGTCCCTGTCCTGTCCGCTCCTCCCTGCAGGTGCAGCCCCCCCCCCTGCAGGTGCAGCCTCTCACTTACTGCACCCCCACCGTGGCTCACAGGATTGAGCAGTGACCTGGGTCTGCACAGGAGCAAGTGTAAGCGAGCGCCTTTCTGCAGACCAGTCCCTGGTAGTAACTGCAAACATCAAGCGCTGTCGCTTGTAGAAGCAGACACTGTCTGCAGAAATATGCTGTTCGCTTCAGAAAGTCACTTGGCAGTCACTTAGACAAGATTTAACTGCAAAGTAAAATCCCTGAACAGAATTAGTTCTGTTCTAACTCAGACCAGGACAGAATAAGAAGGGCTTCTACAGGTATGTTAGACAGCAGAGGAGGTTAAAGAGAGCATTATCCCCTCTGATGAACATGATGGGCAAGCTGGGTACAACAGATGAAAAGGCTGAGGTATTCAACAACGTTTTTGCTTCAGTCTTCACTGATAACCTCTCTTCTCACACCTCCTGAGGCAATGGACCACAAGACGGGGACTGAGGGAGAAAAGTCCTGCTGTAAGAGAAGGTGAGGTTCATGACCACCTGGGAAACCTGAACATACATAGGTCTGTGGGACCTGATGAGATGTATCCCATCCTGAGGGAATTGGCTGATGTATTTAACAAGCCACTCTCCATGATACTTGAGACGTTCTGGCAATCAGGTGAATTTCCTAGTGACTGGAAGAAGGGAAGCACTGCACCCATTTTTTAAAAGCGTAGAAAGGAGGAGCCTGCGAACTACCGACCTGTCAGCCTCACCTCTGTGCCTGGGAAGATCATGGGACAGATCCTCCTAGAAGCTCTGCTAAAGCACATGGAGGACAGGGAGGTGATCTGAGACAGTCAGCATGGCTTGGCCAAGGGCAAATCCTGCCTGACCAACCTAGTGGCCTTCTGTGATGGAGTGACTCCATCAGTGGACAAGGGAAGAGCGATGGATATCATCTGTCTTGACTTCTGTAAGGCCTTTGGCACTGTTCCCCTCAACATCCTACCCTCTAAATTGGAGAGATATGGATTTGATGGATGGACTGTTTGGTGGATAAAGAAGTAATTGGATGGTTGTATCCAGAGGGTAGTGGTCAGTGGCTTGATGTCCAGATGGAGATTGGTGACAAGTGGTGTCCCTCAGGGGTCTGTATCAGAATCAGTGTTGTTTAATATCTTCATCAATGACATAACGGGATTGAATGCCCGTTCAGCAAGTTTGCAGACAACACCAAGTTGAGAGGTGTGGTTGTCACCCCCGAGCTATGGGATGCCACCCAGAGGGACCTGGTCAAGCTGGAGAAGTGAGCCCATGAGAACCCCATGAGGTTCAACAAGGGCAAGTGCAAGGTCCTGCACCTGGGTTGGGACAATCCTCTGTATAAGTAGAGGCTGGGGTCTGCCCCTCTAGTCCACTCTGGGGAGACCCCATCTGGAGTACTACAGCCAGCTCTGGAGTCCTCAGCACAAGAGAGATGTAGACATGTTGGAGCGGGTCCAGAGGAGGGCTACGAAAACGGTCAGAGGGCTGCAACACCTCTGCTATGGAGAAATGCTGAGAGAGTTGAGGTTGTTCAGCCTGGAGAAGGGAAAGCTCTGTGGTCTTTCCGTACTGATCTGGGGAGACCCCATCTGGAGTACTACAGCCAGCTCTGGAGTCCTCAGCACAAGAGAGATGTAGACATGTTGGAGCGGGTCCAGAGGAGGGCTACGAAAACGGTCAGAGGGCTGCAACACCTCTGCTATGGAGAAATGCTGAGAGAGTTGAGGTTGTTCAGCCTGGAGAAGGGAAAGCTCTGTGGTCTTTCCGTACTGAAGGGGGCCTGTGAGAAGGATGGGGACAGTCTCTTTAGCAGAGCCTGTTGCAACAGGACAAGGGGTAATGGTTTTAAACTAAAAGAGGGGAGATACAGACTAGATATAAGGAAGAAATTGTTTACAACGAGGATGGTGAAACACAGGAACAGGTTGCCCACAGAAGTGGTAGATGGCCCATTCCTGAAAACATTCAAGGTCAGGTTTGAGGTATCTCTGAGCAGCCTCATCTAGCTGAAGATTTCCTTGCTCATTGCAGGGGGAGCTTGGATTAGATGGCCTTTAAAAGTCACTTCCAACTAAAAGCATTTTACGATCCTATGATCTTATTTATCCACAAGAACTGGAATATTGTTCAGCCATTTAAATGAAATGGCTTCTGAAATTTCAGGATTTTTACAATTTTTTTTTTACCCCCTCTGTTCTATGAATAATTCTACTTGACAGCATCTGTTTCCTCTTAACCCATAGCTGTTAAATATTTTTCTCTGGGTAACTCTTAGCTTAGAAAAATATCAATTTTGGTCATGAGAGTCAAATTCATTAATCTGTTCTGCAGAACTCCTTTCTGTGTACTTTTGAAAATTGTGTGTATGTCCAGATGCATTCTGCACAGCTGAGTGCATCTGACATGGGGAGTGGTGCTGTGCTGCGTTTGGAATGGGAACAGGATGCGTTTGTGGAGGATATGGGGAAGGTCTGAACTGCGCTGATAGAAGCTGTTAGCTATACCTCTGGGCTTCAGTTAGAGCCTTGTGCTTTAGGGAGCTCCTCTGCAGGTTGGGCAGAGTGTTGGTTTTATCTATACTTTTAAAGATAAACTGGGTTAAAGAGGAAAAAAGATCTTTGTGAAGTTGGAGACATTTCTGCACTAACAGCCAGAGAGAATTCTGCACTGAAACACTGAAAAAAGTGTTTGTGCAGGAAGTTCCGTAAAGTTAGAGTTTTAGTTTTTCTCTAGCATTTTGACAACAGTGTAGTTTGTTCTCAGGTATGAGCCAGAGCTTTGCTAGTGGTAGGAGCCAGACTGACATGTGTTTGTAATCAATGAAATCATCTCCATTGTATCGAGACAATGGAGGTGATTTCGTTGAAGTATTTCCTTAGTAAAGGAGATCATCTGATAGGATGAAAAATTTCCTGTAATACTCTCTTTGAGCAGCAGTTCTCGCATGAGGATTGTTATGGTGGTGTTAGGAAATGGTTTTTAAGAGGAGATTGCCTAGCAGGAGATTTTACAGGAAGTTATTAAGCAAAGTTACTGAGCTGTGCTTTTGAAATGGAGGAAAGCTTAGGAAGAAAGACTAAAAGCCTTTCGACTTAATGCCATCTACAGCATCGAGCCAACCTATTTGATTACTGACATTCTCATTTCTTCTGCAATGCTTGTGTCTCCTACCTTCTCATCCAGATTGTCTCATTTTCTCTTGTTTTATTTAATCAGTTTTCATCAAGCTTCACAAAGTGTTTCAGCTGGCACATGCTATGTCTGTTTTCTTTTTCGACCCTTCTGTGCCAGTCACTGCAGTGTAACCCATTCTAGTGCAATGCCTGGTGCTTTTGCAATCGCTTCATCTGCTGGTTCTGAATAGTCAGTCACCTGCAATTTCTAATGAAACAGAAAGCATGAAATTCAATTCCAATGTATCTTGCCATGAGTTTTATTTGTATAAAATACGAGCAGTATGGGATATTACCCTGAACTTACCCAGCTTAAGGCTTCTGTCATGTTTTTATCTTCTTTCTAGATTAAGACAACTCTCTGTGCATTCTTTACCCAGTACAGTGCTAAAAGAAAAGTCCTATTTTGTATAAAGGCATGGAATCATCTCAGCTAGGCTCTTTTAATGCTATTTTACAGAGGTAGTTTATCTGAACTGGACCTAAGACCAGCTAAAATGTACTTGAAAACATGTTCAAAGATTCCAGTTTTGCTGGGATTTTGAAATTTTATAATCCTGCTAATTTGAAGACACTTTGAATTCCTTTCCTGTGTTAGAATTGGTCAGGACTGACCATCAGGTTAAGAATGAGCTTGGAGGTACTGTCTGCAAATTATTTATTTTCTTATTTAAAAAATTAGCATATATATGCAAGGTTGCATGATGCATATTGAAGATCAGTCCTTTATGTGAGGGAAGTAGCAAGCTGAGATCCAGCAGAATAGTAACAAAAGAGTATCAGGTGGTGAACTGAATTTTTCACTTTTTCCCTGCAACTTAATCTCATCAGTGAGTTAGTTCTGTTCTAGTATAGCAGCACAGCTGTAACAGAGGATCATGGTTCTGGTAGAACTGAGGTGTGACTCGAGGTGTATTTGGGGCCTGTGAGTGTGAATGCTGCCTTCAGGGGTGCCGTTTGCCTGGGCATTTTTTCTGCATGAAATCCTGGCTTTGGTGCTTTTTTGTATGACTTGTGTTTTTTCCTGAAGGGCCAGGAGTGTAAATATTGGCAGTATGCCTGACCTGTGAGTCTTGCTGTGCTAAAAACTGGGAATGTGAATACTTGCCCTTAGTGCTTACTGGGATGTGGACTCTTCAACAGCTGGAGTGTGGAACTGTGAATTCGGGCTGTAGTACTCTAGAGTATAGATTCTGCAGGGAAGGGGTCCTGGAATTTGAATGTAACTTTCTTTTTTTAAAGTAAGTTGAGAGAGGAAATGTGAAAAATCTGGATTCACACTGTCTCTACAGCATACCCATCCTTTGTCTGCCAGTGACGCTGAAAATAAAAATCCAATGCCCACAGGCAGGGAAAAAACGGCAGGGAGGCAAGGCAGCTCTATGCTAGGTCTCTCCGTGGAGGAGGTAAGTACGCTTTTACGTATCTTTTATTTATCTTGGTTTCATGCAATACATAGGGTTATTTGATCAGCATGACGGAAGAAGTGTAAGTTTTGAAACAGAACTACTGAGTTTTACTGCTGGTGCTGCCCTTGCCCTCAGTCATGCCAGGAATACACGTGTTCCAAGCAGTGACAGGCTCCTTCAGAATTTAAATGCAAGATGAAACTGCTTGAGGATAACATATGTACCCAGCACACTCCCCGGATTGCAGCAATAGTCTTGTCCACTGAAACACAGAGATTTTTCTAGGGTTCATTTTTCACTATATCTATTTTGCTGGCTACTTTTTTTTCTCTTTTTATTCCAAGATAAAAGTTCTTCGTCAAGTGAGAGAGGAGAACGAGCGAAGGGGAGGCTTCATCCGGATATTCCCTACCCCATTAACATGGGACCTTTATGGGTAAGAATAAGAATCCAGTAGGCTGGTTTAGTCTTACACTGATGCTCTGTGTTGAGAGATATTCTGTGTTGTTCTATGTAAACTAACCAGCTTAGCAATCAGAAAGACAGAAGTTGAGGGTTTGGTAGAGTTTGTTGCAGTGTTGAGGATGCTTTTTCCTGATTCCTTGTTTTAACTATTGCTCATTTGTCTAACTGCACCTCATGGAAGGCTATCAAGCATTGTTTGCTGGTGCTTTTCTATCAGAATAAAAAAGTCTTCACTTCAGATAATCCATTCTCTGCTTTTAAATCATAATGCTACATATACAGTGTACTCTGTCATTAGGCCATAAACACCCTACAGGGCTCATCCTGTGAGTGATAACTATATTGCACTGTTCCATTTTTTTTTCCTGTTTCTCTGTGTCTCCTGTGTCACCAGAAACTTCAACCGAGAAATGGTAGCTCTCCACCTTTCCTCTTTTCTCTTATGCTACAGCATATTGTCTCAGTTGACTTCTGGGATGCTTTTTATAGATCATTTATTTCTGTGTTATGCTGCTGTTCATTGCGCTGAGCTCGATCTTGATATGTCCTGTGTTTTGGTTTTTTAGATCCTTTTTAGAGCACAAGACATCCATGAACTACATGCTGGCTACATGTCTGTTTCAAGACAGGTAGAAAGCTTTTCTATTTGGGACGGGGGCAAAGGGCACAAACAGCATGAAAAGGATCGATTTCTTATTTATCCAATGTTATGAACACCAGCGTGTGGTTTATAGGAGGGGTAGTAGTTGTGCGTCTCTTCTCTAGCGTGCCAGTGACTGTGAAGGTTTCTCACATTTTTATGTGTTGCTCTTCTGAATCCAAGGGCAGAAAGAACAATACACAAAAGGCATGGGAGTCATTACAGTAAAAAGATGATTATAGACATGAGAAAAACATCGAGCACCTAGGTTTCTCTGTGAAGGGATTATAGGTGGTCCTCGCTTACCATTTGTTTCAAATTTAAAGTCACACTAGAGCTCATCCTCACGTAAAATAACACTGCAATTTACTCCAAAGATTCAGTGTCTTTTGATGTGTACAAGCATGATTTGGTGCCTCTTGCTCTAGGTTGTGCTTGGGTGGAAATGGCGATTCATGCTGCTAGCTGAACTTCCACTGAGAGTTGTATGCAGTATCTTTCACTGTATGTTTAACACCTGTCCTTCTCAATGTTTTTTCTTACCCAATTTTGAGAGCCACAATAAAGTAGCTAGAGAGTAAGGATAGGGTTGCCGACCAAGAAAACCATATTTACAGAACCGCTTTCTGTGTCAGCACTGTACATTTTTTTTATTGTTGATTTTTTTTATTTTGCTGTGTACTTTCAGTGATGTTTCTGGAGGACAGTTCCAAATGACACCTTCTCCAGTTTAAGCCAGACAGGTGCAAGCATCAGTCGAAGAACAGCTGCTCAGATTTCCTCTTTTAGAACCCTTTTTTCCCCCTTTAATATAGAAATCACAAGGAATTTTGTAAATTTGGCCTTTTCATTGTACATATGAAAGACTTTGGAGGCTTTTTAATCCAGCTGATGATCCAGAATGAAAGGTAATATTTGCTGTTTTTCCCTTTGTAGGGGCAAGATGAGAAGAGACTTAATTTCTGGGAGATCTCGGTAAATGGCTTCTTAATTAAATAATTTGTACTTTCTAGGATTTATTCTAAATTTAGATTTCCACTGCTTCATCTTTCAAGATCTAGGTCATTGTGCTCTCTTCCCACTGCCCTCCATTGTTTTGTACTCCTGCAATGCGATTTTCCCTGTTACTTGTGCCTTGAGCTGCTGCTTGATGGACAGATGCTGCTGTCGTGAAAGCGTGACACTAGATAAATGCATTTAGGAGCTTTGAGAGATGGTGTTCTGTAAAGTACTTGTAAGACTCTTTTCAAACATTTGCAGGCATTAGACAGAGCAAAGTTAGACTGATTGTAAATTATTTCTTCACTGTGTCAGGAGAACTCTTGAAGAAATTTAATCTGCTAAGTCTCTTGTATTATCAGGGAGATAAGTATAAATGGAGATTGAGGGTGTCTCTGTATTGTACTTCCCAGAGCAGGTCTTAGTGGAAGGCTGGATATGAGGCTGGAAGCTGTAAGCTCTCATGCTCCCTTTTATGAGAGAAAGCTTGTTTCACTGGAATTACGAAAGCGTCGGCGATGTCATGGCAAGGCTAGAGCAGCATGGACAAGATCATCAGGTATGCATGGCTAAGTCTTAGATGAGCAGCTGGTCAAAAACAAGCAAACGAGGACTTTTTCATTCGAAATGTGTGTGAATGGGTTTGTTCTGGCCTTTGTAGTTCCTAAAGGGATTCCCAGACAGAAATTAATATTTTTTTTTATTTGAAGCGTTAATAGTTCTCATTTCATTCCTCTTCTGAGCTTGCTGCCTTCTTAGTGCTGAGAATTTCATTCTCACCATTCCACATCTCGATATATATAACTAAAGGTAATGATTATTTTCTTGAAGATGAGCTTGCGGTTGCATTTTGGGTACAGAAATTCAACAGAAGAATTCAGTAGCCTCTATAGTCCTCTAGCTCTTCAGGGAGAGATGAAAACTTGGTACCTTCTGGACTGGTTCTCATACACAGCAGTGACTCTAAGCTGTTGGAAAGAGAGGAGTCCTTCTTACCCAATCTCATGTCATAACAACTTTAAAGAGAATGGTACAGAGATGAATGATCCTCGTAAGTGGCGGTTCCTGAAGCCATTATCTAAACTCTTTCTAGTAGCTATGTGATACTGACTGGAGTGGGAGAGATGGTATGTTTTAAAATGATTTGTGGTGCTGTATTAAGGTATGTGATCTTCACTGACAGATGTGGAAGTTTAGATTTCATAGCTTTGTTTTCTCTGACACACAAAAATACAAAAAAAGAGTGTATATGTCAAGTATAAGTATATATATATGTCAGTATGTATGTAGGAATCAGGATAAAATATAGGGAAATGCCTTTGCTGCTTTGATTTTTTTTTAAATTTGTAAAGTTAAGACAAGAATCTTGGTCTGTTTCTCTGTTATAGGGAAAATGGGCTTCTCAACTGTTTGATACACAAGCAGAAAGACAAAAAGAAAATGAAGGACAACAATACTTAAGAAGCTGTTCTAAAACAGTGGTGTTCTGTCCTAGCAGAAGAGAGTTTAGAAGTAAACCAAAGGGTATAAATATCAGGACAGTCTTTACCACTTCTTCCTTCTTCTTAACCAGCAGAGGTGATTTCTTCTCTGTTACAGGGACATCACAACGAACAAACTTGTCCCTCAAGTCAGTCATAGGAGATGAGGAAGAAGAGGATGTGAATGCAGATGAAGAGCTAGGTAGAACTATTGGCTCTCTTTCAGACACCCAGGTGAAAAGCAAGCCAAAGCTCTCTGACTTGGTGAAAACTACTTGTAAGGAGAGGTTGCCAAAAAAACTTGACAAGAAAATTGGAGATGGAGGAGAGCTGTTTCTTCAGAAAACAGACTCAGAATCTCCATTTAACTTGCTGCAGATTCTTCAAAAGCATGGAAACCTGAGGTGAGAGACTTCTGCATATTGCCTTGAGTTTTTTCTGGTAGCTAATATTGTTTAAATATGGGGGACATATACTTAGTGCCACTTAGTGAATGAGTGAGAGTTGATAAGGACCCTAGAGAAAGGGGTCTGGATTTTTGTGTAATTGTGGGTTGCCTTAACAACTAGTTGGGACAGAAAGGAGATAGTTGCAAAGACTGACAGTTTACTGAAACGTCTGACCTGTTGAATCAGTATAAAGAATAAACCATATTTTCCATTGCTATTATTTCATCTAGTGATGTGAACTGTTCTTTGGTGAACTCGGGCTTCTGTCATGCCTCTCTGTCTTAATGCAGGATGCCTGCTGTTGAATTCTAAAATTCATCTTTTCATTCTTTGCATTTCCAGAGAAGTCAGCATAAACATATATTAAACTATCTAAGAAAGGTGCTGCTGCCTCTCCATAAAATCAGTTTTCTTGTTTTTATGTTTTTATTTTTGGTGATGAAACTTTTACCTCTAATCTCTGCTCAAGGTCTTCACCTCCTGAGAACAAAGTAGGAGGTCATGTGAGAGTGAAAAGTTACAGAAACATCTCATTGCCTGTGGAGCAGAGTATGTTACAATGCATGACTCTGTTGCTTGAAAAAAAGGGAGATGCTGGAGGAGATTCTACAGAATAATGCCAACCCAGATTCTACTAGAGCTTTAGAAGCGTGATCCTCCCCTTAAATGTGGGTAGTACAACTGTCTATTTGCGGATGGTCAGGAAGGGCAAAAAGGAAGCATGATGATATGTATCTGTATAGGGGGATTTTACATCTTCTAGATAAGGAGCAGCATTATGTTTTCTATGGAAAAATGTAGATAAAATAGTAATTGCTTGTTGTTGCTTTCCTACTTCAGTTTCTGTCAGGAGTTATAAATTATTAAATGAATTTGGAGATTATTCTGATACTTTCCTGTGGCAAGGATATTTGCTGTCATGACAGAGAAGATTCTGAAACTTATTTTGAGAATGAACGTAGCAATGCTGTCATCAACCTATCTGTAAAAAATTATTCCTGCCGAGAACGTAAGCTCTGTCTCGTGTTCCTGGCAGAATCTTGCTCAGCACCCAGTACTGTTGGGATTCCCCACAGAATTGTGTAAGGCTTGTGGTAACCTCATGTTCCAAGATTGTGGTGGGCTTGGTCCCATCTGATCTATCATTGATGAAATCTTTGCTTGTGGAGTCAACAGACGGAGGAGCTGAAGTAATGACGTTTTCATCTGAAAGAAATCAGACCTGTTCTAGTCAGCTGCTGTGAGTGGTAGGACTTCTCTCCCTCCTTTAGTTAGCCTCGTGAGGCAATTTCTCTGCCTTCCACACATTGGGTGTTACTAGTGAAGAGGTGAGAGCTGAATGAAACGTGTTGCCCCAACGATTCCTGGGGAAGTAAAAAGAAAAGGGAATTACTTCTTCCTGCATTTAAGGCCTCAGGTTTCAATACTCCACACACTGGAGGACACACGTTGTTATACAAGGACCTTCTGCAGTTTCCCATTTTGTAATCACAGAAGCATCAGGTGCAGGCAAAGAATTGTATTACTGTGCTGCTGTCGGTAACAGGGGGTCCTTAATTCTTACCACCACAAATCTTGAACTCCTGGTCATGAGCTGTTTGAGTTACATCTAAAACACCCCTGGCAGCCCTCAAGAACCCTCAGGGGAGAGCCTTTTCTCATCTATGGTGGCCTGATGGATTAGTTCTTAGTCAGGGTTCACAGGCTTCTCCTGATGTTCCACATGTGGGAAGAGGAAGCACGTGTGGTGACTAGCAGCATACAGAGCCTGGAGGTGTTACAAGTGGAGTTCACTGGAAGACAGGAATTGTAACCAAGTATTTTTATCATGTTTTAGTTACTACAGTACTGCTGCAGCTGTCCGCGGAGGATGTTAGTTTGGTACTCTTGTGAACTCAGCATTTGCTTAGCCCCTCTTTGGGCATGGCATGGTCTTCCAGAAGCATCAAGAGCTAATGATTAAGCAGATGCATGGGTACTTTACTGTGTTTTATTTTAATATCGGTTCTTATCTAAATTGATACATTGATCTCTGTAAGTGCTACTATGTTGTATGATTTCTGTGTAACACTGTAATTAAGTGTTCATGAAATTTACAGACATACAAAACAGGAAAACTGAATTTCTCGACTGAGTTTTTAATGAAATTTCAGGGACTCATGTAATGGAGTCACGAGGACCATATAAGTATCTGGGAGTATTCCTAAGAATCAGAGAACAAGTAGGGAAAAATGGTGGGGTTCCTCAGGAATCAATCCGAAGCTGATTTTAACAATCAGTTCAAGAATAACACAAATGTTGAAATGTGTAGAAATGAAGTATGCTGATGGAAATTATATTAGAATTATTACTATGAGAGAAAACCAGAGTGGAATAAATATGGGAAGAACTGCATGATATTGAGGATGGGAATAATTTAACTAGGATGAAGTTCAGTAGCATAATACGCAGGGGCGTGCTTTTAAGAACTAATAATTTACAGCAGAAATTCTGTTAGCTGGGTCTTTATCAACTGCAAATTAATTATAAGGAAAAATACCTTGCATGATTGTTGATCAGAGAAGGTTTTTGAAGCTCTAGCCTCATGCATGTAGGAAAATCCCAAATATAATCTAGGGTTTAGGACTTGAGATACTTTTGAGACTTCATATGGAATATTGAGTACGGTTGCTGTCCTGGTTTGAATTAGAACAGAACT
>NW_010390182.1:0-556 GCF_000710305.1 Buceros rhinoceros silvestris | reverse complement strand
CTTGCCAGGCGGATTCTGCCAAATTCTTATCCCAGTTTTTGAGGGTTCCACCACCCAGTGCCTTCAGGGTGGTTTTCAGCAAGCCAATATATCGCTCTATTTTACCAGAGGCTGGTGCATGGTACGGAATGTGGTAGATCCACTCAATACCATGTTCCTTGGACCAACTGGCCACTGGATTGTTTTTGAAATGAGTCCCATCATCAGACTCAATTCTTCCAGGAGTTCCGTGTCGCCACAAAATCTGCCTTTCCAGGCCCAGAATAGTATTGCAGGCAGTGGCCTCAGACACGGAATAAGTTTTGAGCCATCCAGTGCTTGCTTCCACCACTGTCAGAACATGGCACTTACCCTGGCGAGTTTTAGGGAGAGTGATGTAATCAATCTGCCAGGCCTCTCCATCCCTGTACTTCGACCACCGTCCACTGTACCACAAAGGTTTAAACCTCTTTGCCTGTTTGATGGAAGCACAGATTTTACAGTCATGGATAACCCGGTTAACAACATCCATTGTTAGATCCACCGCTCGGTCACGAGCCCATCGGTAGGTAGCATC
>NW_010390181.1:10739-18298 GCF_000710305.1 Buceros rhinoceros silvestris | reverse complement strand
ATATTATGTATTATATTATTATAACCTCTGGTGAGAGGTTAGCCAAGCACTGGCACGTCCCTGCAGATGTACCCCATATTTCTCGACAAAGCCGTCTGCTGACTTGGAAGGCCACCCCTTACTGCACCCAGCTACTTCTCCATGCGAAGGGAGCAGTTCCTCTCTTGTGCAATCTGTCCCTCCGCTATTTCCTCAGCACACAGGAGGCAATCGGCTCTTTTATGGGCTAAGGACTTCACAGCGGCAAGGTACAGTCCTCTCCTATTCTTGGAATGAAACAGCAACATCTAACTCCACTCTGAAAATACCAAAAATTGTCACTGCACTGTCTGCAAATACAGTCCCAGCAGCCTTTAGAGATGCCAACGGTTTTTTAAAAAGTGAGCATTTTGGCTTCACTCCGTGCTGCTGGACATCAGTTAACGATCATAAATCAGAGCAGCTACCTTTACGGCAGATTACACCTGAGTGTGTGAAGTTACACCCCTGTTTTGAAACTGTTTGTCCCAGTTCCTTCCAGCCAGAGTCACCTGCTCTGCTGGTTTCTTACAGCTCAGGTTATTGATACCTTCCCCCTTAAAGAGGTTTCTGACACTGTCTTTCCAGCTTGTCCTCTTCCAGCAGGGGAGGCCCTGGAGGTGGAAGGCATCATCAGGGCTCACATGTTCTCTCCCATGGGGTTCATGTCCCCGGCCAGATCCAGCACCAGTGAGCACGAGCTTTGGTGTGCCCGCTCGCAGTCTAGACGTCCCGCACGGTGTCTCCCAGGCAGCCCTCGCGTGCTTTCTCCCCAGTACTTTTCCACTTGCTCACTGGTGTATCTAACCTTATTTTTGACGTCCGCGAAGTGGACAGCCAGCCATAGGCATCAGCAAGAAAACCGCAGAACCCAAACAAAGTAAAACTCATTCCGCATTTCTGTGACCAGACCAAAACAACATCTACCACACTTCCCCAATTTAAACATGTGAGATTTTCTTGCCAGCCGCTGCAGTACTTTTCCACTTGCTCACTGGTGTATCTAACCTTATTTTTGACGTCCGCGAAGTGGACAGCCAGCCATAGGCATCAGCAAGAAAACCGCAGAACCCAAACAAAGTAAAACTCATTCCGCATTTCTGTGACCAGACCAAAACAACATCTACCACACTTCCCCAATTTAAACATGTGAGATTTTCTTGCCAGCCGCTGCAAAAAAAAAAAAAAGAAACAAACCCTAAACCATCCTCTCTGGCAAACTCTGGTCAAGCTGCGATGCACACTGCACCTAGTTTTTCGTCCCAGCCGCTGCAAAAAAAAAAAAAGAAACAAACCCTAAACCATCCTCTCTGGCAAACTCTGGTCAAGCTGCGATGCACACTGCACCTCTCTCTGCACCGCATGCCACCGCCACCCCTCTTGGACACCCAGGCCCTGGAGACCCGCCTCTTGCTCCCTTGGTTAACCAAGGAGTTGTTGCTACAAGAGTTTTTAACTGCTGAATGTGTTCTTTAGCACCGTGCTCTAGAGGCGCTGCTGGCGTGAAGGCAGAGCTTTTCAAAGCGGGTCCCACAGCACTGTGGCATCTTTTTTATGCTCTCCAGGTGATCAGTACCCACTGCCCTGGTGCACCACCGGCCCTGGGCACCTTCTGTTGGAGAGCTCTTCTTGTTTGGGTTCGAAAGAATAAACTCACTGTATCATTTGATTCCCTTAGAAAAGTTAATATCCTTGCTTTTAGGTACCTTTTCTTTTTAATGTGATATTCTGCAAATAGGCTTGCTACATGCAAAATGGAAAGCCTTATACCAGCAACCCCAGCCAACAGATTATGAAAGTGAAGAGGCTCTAAATGATCTCTGTGCACGAGTTCACTTTTACAAACGGTTTGTAGACATCTGTGGAAATCCACTCCTTTGATGCAATTTCGTTTTCTCTTCGACCCTCGGGATAAGATGGAGTGGCAAACCATAGGCTGTTTCTGTTCCAGGGGAGCCTGTAAGAAGTAGCTGGGAGGTCAAGCAAAACAACAGGAGCCTTTGGAAACAGAGAGCGGACACGTTGCCCATCGGCAGCACCGCTCTCCTGTTCCCTTTGCCCTTGCTGTAGACACTCAGCCCTACAGAAGCCGCTGGCTTCCCTCCTCCTCCATGTAAAACTTCTTTCCTCCTCCTTCTTTCTTCACCATCTCACGTTTACCATCCCCTTCCCTGTTTCCCTGCATCCTGTGGTGCCTTACACCGGGGGTCCTGACCAACTTGTCCTGTTTTACCCACCCATCCTCCCATCAGGATGCTGCTAATGGCTCAGCAACTCCGGCTGTCCCAGAAAGCTGCCCCTTCCTCGCCTGTCCCCGTCATTGCTGGAGCTGGTGTTGCACTCAGCCACTTGCCTTGGGAAGGGCTCACATCCCGCCCAGCTGCAGAGGGTCCCTCGGCCATATTCCACCATATGGCATCACACCCCTCCACTTCACTGCATGGAAAATATCAAGATAATCAGACCTGCCTCGCTGTGATTCATGTAACCATCTGTCTAGGCTTCCCACTATTCAAGGGCTGTGACACCCAGCCTGCTAGCCAGCATATAAGCGGGCTTTTACTATCCAAATTTCTTAATCTAAACAAATACGAAAAGCCAAATTCTGCTCCGAGCTCCGCTTGCACAAATCCCATTGGTGACATTAAATGGAGCTGTTTGAATCGGTCCGAGCGAGGAGTTTGGCCCAGGATTTTCCAGCTGATTTATGGTGTCCATCTGGCTGCTCTTAATCAAGGAGAGCCTGGCTTGAGCGCAGTTTTTAAAAAATGCCGGTGTATGCAAAACTCGGTTGTGTCCACGGCTGTGTTTGATACCAGCATTGATAGCGCAGCTCTGTCTTTCTTGCATGACTTTTTCTGTGCTTCCTGTGCTTTCCGACACTACCCGTCTGGTTGAGCAGGACCCTGCCGTAAGGAAACCCTCTGAAATGGGGATGATAAACTTCTAAAGAAAGTTGGGCTATGGACAATTTAACTGCTTCTGCAAACCGCTCTACACATGTGTCTTCAGCTACAGGATAAAAATTGAGAGGCAAGCTCTTTGGCTCCAGGTTCTGCATAGTACCCGAGATACTGGTTGCAGTTAGCAGGACGCTGGGCAGATCTGGCCTCCAGAAACATGTGCACTCCTGAAGTCCCTTTCCCCAAAGGCAATGGGCACACAGAGCTTCAGTCCTCTGCCCCGGGAACCAGTGTTGAGATGGGAGTCTGGCTCCCGCGCTATAGCTCTGCTGGCACGATGCACCTTGGGTCACCCTCCCCAGTTCTCGCTGGAGTCCATCTCCTGGCCCCATCTGGACAGCAGCTGAGAGTCCAGCCCAGGCTTGCAGGAGGTGCTCAAAGGAGACGTGGACAGGGACAGAGGTGTCGACGCCCTTTGAGTACCGAAAAGTCTATTGTGAGGAAATGGGGCACCTTCCCAGTGTGTATGACAAGCAGTGACGTGCCTACCTGAACCAGAGGAGGGCAATGAGATACTTTTCAGTCATTTCAGGAGACTGTGGAATCACGATTTTAAACTCTCCAGGATGCAGCCCTTAAAAAAATCATTGTCTGGCCGGTTTTCCTAAGAGGCTCTGCCCACTCGGCACTGCTGGCCAAGTGAGACTCCAACAGCAGCCATCAGTCAGGGGCCTGGTGGAGATATGTTAATAGTGAAAAAGTGAGGCTTTGGAACTGAAATTTGTGTATTTATTTTCTTCATTTTGAAAGCAAATGACTCCTACAGTTCCTTATAGCCTTTGTGGCATGCCCCACACTTGCAATATTTTCAGACCACGGTTCTCGAAACCCTGGGAACATCAGCGAATCTCAGCTTCGTGGATTTTTCAATCCATTTAAAAATTTTTTCAGCTTTTAAGGATTAAAAAAGCTTCTTTCCTCAACTTTTCAGAAAAAAAAAATCCTTATATTGAAACAATGGAGCCTGCAGGGTGGAGGTCCCAAAATCAGCCAAAAGCCAAATAAAAGTGCTGCGAACCTGTTAATTATAAAATCTCAAGATTTCTGAATGTCAGGGCTTAGTGACACAAAATTTACATACAGACAATTAAATGAGCCTTCTAATCAGTCAGCATGTTCGAAAGCCTTTGGATGCTACCCACAGGATTTGTTATTTTTATAACTCTTGGCTGGTTTCAGTTATTTTTTAAATTGTTCTCTCTCGTTACAGTTTGATGTTACTTAGCATATAGCTGAAAAAAAATGTGTTAAATCTAAAAACCGGGAAGAAGCAGGATAAAAAAAGTCTGAAGTTTCCAAAAGCAGTGCTGTCTCAGGCACGTTGGCCCTCCTAATAATTTCACGTGGAAGTTGATCTGAAAGTGGTGTCAGCAAAGGTCATAATGAGACACGACGGCACTGCGGGAAACCTGCATTCCCACCTTTTTGACTGTGTTTTCTCTTAACCAAGAAGGTCTCCGAACTCCTCCAAGAGGGCTACAGCCCAGGAGTGTTCGGAGCGGTGCGTTATAACTGATTTTTCAAAGACTCTGATGAAGCAGAGGAGTTGGAGCTGTGCAGGGTCGTTCTGTAGGTTCTTCCCAAACTGTTCTGCACTTCAGCGCTGGCTCGCCTGGCCACACAAGTGGCAAAGACAAGCCCTTGGGCATCGCTGGAAGGAAGAAATATTTATTGGGTGAATTGCAACCAAGGCCGTAAGTATGTTCTTCAAACAGCAGAGAAGCCCAGGGAGAAGATGTGAAAGTGAAGGGGGAAACCTTGGGTTTCCGGCAAGCAGGACCCCGGGTTCCCACAGAAGCAGACTGACTCCTCTGCTCGTCAACTTCTGCTTTCTGGGTCAAGTTAGCAGCGGATGTAAACTGGCGCCCAGTTCCTTAGGACAGAGAGAGCATTCTGGAAGGCACTTCAGCTCTGTGTTTGCATCCCACGCCATCCTCCTCGGTTAGACCATTCTCCCCCTTCACTATTTTCCCAGTACCTTCCTCAAGGGCACCGACAGCAAGAAAAGGGTCCAATAATCCAGATAGCTCACTTAAAATTTTCCTCATTAATGACTTTTCCTTTTTTTCTCTCCTTAAGCCGTTTTTTAATCCCTTTCAGCATTTTTCTGCCCATTCTATGCCGTGCTTTCTGACCTTGCAAATCAGTCTGTCGTGCAGCGTGCTGCTAAATGCACCTCTGACAGCTGCATAAACCGCGCCTGCTGTTTCTCCCCTTGTCCACCAATGCAGTGAGCAAATGTGTCAGGTATGACCGACATCACTTGTGGGGGAGTGATGGTACTTCACAAGAGCCTCTTGCAAGGCTGGAAGTTGGAAGCCTGCAGCCCAAAGGCTTCACTAAAGGCAGCCAAATTCTGCAGTCACCATCGGAGATTCAGTCCTGCCCTCCAGCATGAAGGGAGAGCAAAATTAAAGTCAACGGGACGATGTGCAAGTGGTTCTGGCATGCATGGGAAGAGATTTGGCTCGGTCGCTTACATCATACACTTTTAACATTCTCTCACCTGGAGAGCTCCCCATCTTCATCATCAGAAAAAGCCTTGCCCAGCACAGCTGGTGGGGCAGGGCGCTGCGGCCAGAGCTGAGCCGTCCAACTGAACCAGAAGGGGTGAAAGCAGAGGGCCGGAAAGCACCTTGGGCAATCACACAGTCCAAACCCTGCGCTGAGACAGGCTGCAAGATATCCAGACTGTCCCTGACCGATGTTTCTCTGACCTTGTCTTAAAAAATCTTTAATTATCCTTATAATTAGGAAGTCTTAAAATTAAATGTCTAATGTCTCCGGCTGCAAATTTAGCTGATCACCTCTTTGTGCCAGGCTGGTCCCCAGGGAGGTGATGTAACAATGGATCAGAGTGCTCCGAGTGCTCGTTGGTATTTTATCGGGGTTTGGGCTCAAAATCCAGGCCAAAGTAAGGATTTCATTACTGCCTTACTACTGAAATCATTATGGACATGGCCACATTTTTTGGAGGATGAGAACAAGCAGGAAAATGAATTAGCATTTCAGAGCATGCGGGTGCTCACTGCTGCTCCACTTGTCTCTGTCCCGTGGGCTCAGGAGAGGAGTGTGCTGTTCTACCCTGCCCTAGGCATATCCCCCTTGTACTCTATGCTCATCACTATTCACTGTTGGGAAGGAAAAAAATCTGAATATCATGCAGCAAAATTTAACGTTTTACCCATTATCTCTTCAAAGCACATGATGAGCAAAGTGCTGCCTTCACAAACCATTTCCATTTCTGATGGACACAAGTACTTGGAGAACAAATTTGCTTCCCTGATCACTCTGACCAGCTCTGCTCTCACTCCAGCCCCCTGTAAATCAAAGAGTTGGCTCAGGACTCTCACTGCAGGTGGCCCCTCTAACCTCAAAGCATTTTGAAGCTCTGTTCTCCACTTTCTCTCAGGTTTTTTGACATCCTTTAACACGTACAACACCAAAATTTCCATCCACGTGCAAGGGCAGCTATTGGTCTCCAACCCGAGAGAAATCAGTAGTTTCCCCAAACTCTATTAATGGAAATATTAAATAACATGTCAGATGGAGCAGGCTTTAAACTCCTACGAGCCACTAAGATGATGTCGTATCTCCTTGGAAACACTGCAGCGTGGGGTTTGGCGGTGTGTGTTGGTGATACTACATATTGTATAGTGTGGGTCTACTATAGCTGCTGTCCAGGGCAACGTGCATCCAGTCTTCCACGGCTTTCCACGCCCTGCCTGCTAAGGGTATCTAAGCAGCGACCGATTTTCAAAGCTGAAAGTTGTGATCGATGTTTCCTTCATTTTAGACTGAAGTAGGAAGGGCACAAAAGGCACTTAGCCCCAGATTCTGGATGTTTTCAGCAGGGTTTCGGCACATGCTGCTGTATATCAGTAGGAGTTTACAGGAACAGTCATGCACTGGAAATTGAGACACGAATTGTGACCCACATTTAATATTTAACTTGAATAAACTGCTTTCTAATACCAGGTTTAGTACCAGAAACGAGTACCAGTATTAGTTTCTGGTTACTCTGGCTTGAATAACCCATTTTGATGATATTTCCTCTGTATTGCTGAGTAAAGCCATAGATGCATTTGTAGACAGCAAAATGAGATAATCTAGAAGAAATATGTCAAGCCAGACTGCAGAAAGAGGTGATATTTAGAGTGGATGAAGCAATACACAACACGAGACACTGCTAACTTGGAACATTATGTAGCTTAGATTAGATTGAAAAAAAAAAAAACGGCAAAAAGGGACAAAACGAGGTTTCAAAATGAGGTTTTTCCCTCTCCTAGGGATGCAGCTCTCTCCGATGGGAGATGAGCCAGGCTGGGCTGTCCCTCATGCAATGCTGGACACAAAATCCATGACAAGGCTCTCGGAGTGAGTTCTTCTCTGTGCAGCTAAATCACATCCGAGGAGCTCTAGCAGGGCCCACACAGGGATGGGATGGGATGGGAAGGGAAGGGAAGGGAAGGGAAGGGAAGGGAGGCGCAGGGTCGGAGTTAGGTGGATATGTCGATCTGCTTGAAGGTCAGGAGACTCTACAGAGGGCTCTGGACAGGCTGGATAGATGAGCAGAGT
>NW_010390181.1:8876-10653 GCF_000710305.1 Buceros rhinoceros silvestris | reverse complement strand
GGGAAGGGAAGGGAAGGGAAGGGAAGGGAAGGGAAGGGAAGGGAAGGGATGCACTGGTTCAGGATCACCATGCAGCACGCAGCTGCCAGGTGCCCTGCAGTCTGCCAGCCAAGGTCCTGCTTCTACGCGGATAGGTGCATGTTTAACCCTTTGCACAAGTAACTCCCTTGGCTTTGTATGCGTGGGGCTCATGTGGATGGGATTCTTTGTAAGAATGAGTCTTATGTGTCATTATTATTAACATAAACACATGCTCAGCACCAACATAAAGCTGTTCCAGCCACAACCGCTGAAATACAGCCGCTCTGCCCCCACTTCTTGCTAGTGCATTTCTTCAAGTTAAACAGGGAGACAAATCACTCTGCGTGGAAGCAGTTAAAACCTGAAAGCATGTGAAAGATTGCCATGTATCACATTTCGAGTTTATTGGCCCTGGGGATGCTTGAGTGTGTGTGACAGTCAGTAGCGCAGGTGACAGCAAGGCCACAACGATCTGTGTGGCAGTATCTTTCTGCTCTATGCAACACAGAGAGGTTATTTATTTCTATGTATTTTATTAATGTGAATTTTTTTCTCTAAGTACCAGAATGAAGGCACTGAAGAATGATAGCTTCTGTCCCTGCAGGGTGGAATACAGCTACATAAAAAGGGAAAATGTAAGACCTTGGTGCTAATCACATCCTGACCAAATCCTGTATTTAGGGGTGAATTCCATCCACCCAGCACAGCACTGCAAACTTCCCCAACCATAGCATCCTCCAGAGCCGTTCAACCCTGACCTGGAGAATGCCACCTCTGGGGCTGAGAAACTGGATGGTATGCTGGTTTGCGACCCCTTTTTACTGCAGTGAAATATTTCCAATAAAAACAGGAGCTGTTCAATGCATGGCTCCAGCCTTTGCCGAATGAGAGCAGCGCTGGGATTTTGCAGTTTAGAAAATCCCTTGTTCACCCTTATGTGATGGGTGAGATCATGGAAAGACAGAGCAATTTGCCTTCTGCTTGCCAAACGCCCAATCACCGTTTAAAAACTTTACAGCATCCCTTGATGGATATATGTTAGCACCATTTAACTACTTGCAGATATTTTTCAGAGAAAGTAAATCATAAGTATGAAGAAACGAGATAAACAGGGCAGCCCTTGTAGCAGGAGGAAGCCACAAAAGGAGGGAATGTGAGTCTTGGGAGACAATTCTCCTCAAATGAGCAAAGAACCTTTTAGCTGAAGACAGTGTTCACTTATGATCTACTGCTACCACCACTTACAGGAACGTGCGTGTTTAGGGGGCAGTAACAGGAGAGCATTTCCCTGGCCAGTCTGCATGCCGTTAGGTAAGCCCTCAGCTGCCTCTTGCTGTTGATAACGGGGTCGAACAAGTACAGCAGTGTTCATCCTCGGGGCCACCTGCCTCCCCAGTCCCAGGAGGACCCGTCTGCTGAGCGTCACACAGGGACGGAGAAGCTGATGGAGTCAGGGATGGCAAAGCAGCTTCGCAGGTCCCTGTGCAGGAGGCAAGGCTGGTGCAGCGGAGGAGCTGTGAAGGCAGCTCTGGAGGTTGGCGGCTCGAGGCCAGCATCGCTAGCAGTTGCAATGAGGAAGCAGAGCAGAGAAGTACCGGTGTGGTGAGCTGGATCAGCTGGCCGGACACACATACAGCCCTGCACCATGGACCGGGGAAAGTGCCCACACTAATGAGTACAGAGACGTGGCAATTAGCTTGCGAGCACTGAGGACCATCTGTGCCATGCTGCTGCAACAGCCTCTCAGCCTGTCCTG
>NW_010390181.1:4350-8765 GCF_000710305.1 Buceros rhinoceros silvestris | reverse complement strand
GCTCCTGCAGGACAAACTCCCAGAGCAAGAGCTCGCGTTTTTCCTCTTGTCACTGCATGTCTTTTTGGAGAAAGAGGGAGAAACAATTATTTTTCAAAAGAACATCTTGTTATAACAACTCTGAGAATTCGTGTTCAGAGCAGCCCAGTCCTGAACTCAGTAACGCTTTCCAGCAGAGGAGCACAGCAGAGACATGTGCAGGTTTTTGGACAGGAAGAGAGAAGATGGACTGGAGACAATTCTGTGGAAGATTCAAGCACATTTCCAGGAAAAGACAAATGATTCATCACACTTCTAATAGCAGTTATAGGCATAACTGTGAAAGCAGCAGCACAGCACAAGTGATCAAATTAATTAAGAGGGACCAAGATGACATCAATTCTGAAAATCAGAGAGAGGAGATTTTTGGTGCAGTATCTTCAGGGCATACACTGGAACTTTCCAGCATACAATCACCAAATCAGATTTTACAGCTCGAAACATGCGTGGAAGAGTAACTGGGAAAAGGGGTCCTGAAAACTACCAGAGTCCAGTGCCGCGCTGGGGGAGCAACTCATACCCTCTGCTCCCAGAATTAAACTTTCTGTTCACTTATAGTTCAGCAGTTCATGGTAAAAAAGAGATTTTTTTAAAAAACGAAAATGTTCCTGCAATAAAATTCATCCTCTTGCTTTTGTGTTTGTAAGACAGCCCACGCTTTATGGGGAGAGGACATGTGCAACGCGTTTTGCATCTGTCAGGAAAAGAGGCTTTCCACTACCTGCCAAATATATCTGAACATTCAACCTGCTGGTAATGAAACAGCAATGATTCTGAGGCAGAATAATAAGGCAGGGGTCTGGCGTGGTGTGTGATGTGTCTGTGATGTAGCTGGGTTAACCAGGTTAACCAGGATGTGCCGCAGGGTCAGCAGTGCCACCTGGTATCGTACCCTCCTATGAAGGGATTGCGTAGGATTTTCTTTTCACAAATCCAGCTGTTCTTTAAAAATCCAACATAAATTAAGAGAACTATGCAATGACTGTAGATGACACATCCACCTATGCTGTAGTATCCATTTTATGCAGAGGTACTAGTTATTAGTGATCTCGTTGGATAAGTCCATGGTTCTGATGAAACCTTTAAAGCTTCTAGAGCCTCAGTGAAGCCAATGATTAATGCCTTTTCCTACGGAGTTTGCAGAAGTCTCATTTCTGAGCACTGATCAGAAGCTGAGAGAAGAAAGGTCCCATGATTTAGGGTGTACTTGAGTATTTCCCAGCACTCAGCTCTCTACTTCTTTTCAGTGTCTTGTGCAAATGATACAGGATCTGTGTTCCCATCTCTCAAATGAGGCTCATGCTTCCTCATCAAAAAAGGCAAGCGTATGGAGGACAGCGTGGAGTCAGGTCCCACGATGGAAGCAGGCCAAAGCACTGTAGTTCCAGAATAAGTCCAGAAGAGCTCTCAAAGAGGATGGGCAAAACCCCCTCAAGCAGAGGGTCTAGGCGGTAGCGCAGAGAGGGTCCTCTCCTGCAGGTTCACCTGAGCTGTAATGAAACTCCCTGAGGAACAGCACAGCGACCTTGTGGGAGGAAATCCACTAGGTTGTCTTCTGACCCCTTTCAGAGCGTGATTACCTCTGTAGTACACAGCTTGCTGGTGTACCTGGTTTAGGCTTCAGTGTCTCCAAGGACACATCTCCTACTGCCTGCAGCAGAGACTTCTGTCATTTTAAGCGGTGAAATGGTATCAAATATTGCCAAGATATCGACCCCTCCAATCAATGTGTGCTGCGATAGTTCAGCTCAGCCTTGAGCTCGCATCCTTAGCACAGCATCGAGAGCACAGCCTGAAAATCACATTTACGAGTTCAAAAACTTTAAAGAATTAAAAAACATGAATGAAAGAATCTATGACCAAAGCCTGTGGAAATTACGGGGGATTGAGCCGATGGGATGCATGTATCAGCTGTTCCCTAGGAGCCTTCTCAGAAAGGCAGGCAGGTCCTGCTTATTCTTCCTGGAGGGGGAGTGCTCCTCGGCCATCAACCCAAGCAAAAAGCGTGACAGGCCAGGGAGATCTTCTTGCCATGGGTTTATGACCTGGAAACAGCTGGCGTGCTTTTCTTGTGGTGTGCAGGAGTGGAAATGCTAAATGCTGCTGTCTCGTAGTCACACCCTGGCCAGAAACAACAATGTGAGTCTCCTCCTCACCCAGTGGCATGAGCAGTCTGTGTTCGTGGCTCTCGGCTCACGGAGCACCCTGCTGTCACCCCTGTGACAGCGAAGCCATGGCACTTCCATCCAAGGTTTCTTTCCAGGACTGATCCACATCCTGGGTCATGGAGTCTCCCAGGCAGCTGGATATAGTGGGTCAGGCAGATTTTGGTTGCCCAAGCAACTCGCATGTTATGATTCCTAAACAACTGAGATGTTGGAAGGCTGGGGACACTTGAGGGAAATGGTTATGGAAAATAGAAATATTTTTCCAGCCATGCAAACGCACTGTGGTAAGATCTGCTTATTGAACCGTTTTCAACTCCTCATCATTTTCTGGATGGCCAACAGATCACCAGCTATCAGAGCAGATAGTTTATTTTCCTGCTTTCCATTGTTAAATTCAGACACTAGGGAAAGTAGAACCTGCCCTGGAAGAGTACAAGTGGCCAGCCAGCCGGCCGTGCCAGTTGTTTTATTAGGTTCAAGGAGCTGCAAAACGCCACCTGAGATTGTAAAATAGGCTGATGACTATTGTGGAGTGATAGAGCGTCAGATCTTGATGCAACACCCACCAGCATTGCTCCAGGGACACCAGCAGCTCAGTTCGCTGGACACCAGTGATGACTGCTTGCAGCTCACCTTCATCACCACATTTTGAAATTTCAGTTTGCCTGGAAGTTGTTCTGAATGAAGAAGTGATTCGTTCGGATCTCAGGCACCAGGCTGATTGCCAGCCTCTGGTGCTGAAGAGATTCCACTGCAGATCACCACGCATAACCCCTTTATTTAACTTCTGAACTGAATCAGTTCCCCAGTCATTTAATTTGAGGCTCATGATTAATTACGTAGGTAGCTCATGCTGATCAACGATTTGTTAGCTGCCAGAATGTTCACCTCATGAAAGACTGCGTTTCTGTAGCACAAGGCGTCCTCACAAGGAGAAGGACAACCTGAAGCTGGTCAGGTGGAACAGTAGTTTTGTGTCAGCTGGTGTCACGTATTTCAGCTTTGACAAAATCAGTCCGAATTCTCTGTTTCCTCTCTACCTGCTTGCTCTAACTGTGTTTGCAAAGGTTAGCTGGCACTCACAGGATACGGCGTTAACAGAAACGCTGCCAATTACTTGAGACACCCTATCAAAATATTTTCAAGGCAGGTTTTTTTCAAGTACTAGTACCTGAGTCACATCTAAAGTCAGCCCCGAAGCAGCAGCCACTGTGATAAGCAGGTTAAATCGAATCAATTTACCTGACTCACATTTCGTATTCATCAAGGTTGCATCTTTTCTGACAGGTGGAATGTACTTGCACGTACACTGGTAATTCAGAGCGAAGCGCAGACCAAGAGGACTAGGCAGCCCCGCGCAGAAGCAAAAGGAGTAGGAGTCACAGGACATAAGAAAATGTCAGAAATGCCACAGGACAGAAGGATGTCATAGAAATATCATGTCATAGGACACAGTAAAAATGATCCTACCTAGCTGACCTCTGGCCATGGATGAGTAAAGCAACTATGGACCCGAGCAGAGACCACTCCACTCTGAACATTGACCTGATTTGCACTGTGCCAGCCAACAAGCTGAGCAAAGCGATTGCAACCACTTCAGAAAAAAATGGATCATAACGCTTATTTTCTGCAGCACTCCCAAATACCCAGTGCCCCAAACCAGCGTAATAAGAACAAGATAACAAAACCACCCCTGCACTGGTGGGACTGTAGCTGGGCTAAACAGCCCCTACAGTTCTGTAACAGCCCAAGGCACAGGCAGCCTCTGGACTCCTTCAGCGAGCCAAAACTGGGCAAGAAAGAGACACTGGTCTTTCTTCAGTGGCTCCATTCTGGCCTTGCAGGTCCCCCTCTTTCCCATTCCACCCAGTCTGCAGGTCTGCCAGGCATGGAGGGGTGCCACTTTCACGAAAGCAGTCACCAAATGCGATTGGGTGGACAAGGGCTGTTTACTGGAGATGGTTTGGTTCATCTGGTTCGCTCAGGAAGTGATGGCTTTGCATATCAGCAAATGCATAAAATACTTACTTTGACACTTTAGTGGTCCTAGTTAAAAACTGTGGATTGATTTGTTAAAATAATCCTAAAAAATAACGGTCTAACTGGTCCCTATAGGGTTCCATGGCTTGGATGGGTGTACTCTTTGATGGATAAAAAACTGGTTGGATGGCCAGGCCCAAAGAGAGGTGGCAGCCAGTCACCAGTGGT
>NW_010390181.1:0-4230 GCF_000710305.1 Buceros rhinoceros silvestris | reverse complement strand
TAGTTTTGGAGCCTGTTCTCTTCAACATCTTTATCAACGATCTGGATGAGGGGATCGAGTGCACCCTCAGTCAGTTTGCAGCTGACAGACACCGAGTTAGGCAGATGTGTTGATCTGCCTGAAGGTCAGGAGGGTCTACAGAGGGATCTGGACAGGCTGGATCGATGGACCGAGGTCAGCTGTATGAAATTCAACGAGGCCAAGTGCCAAGTCCTGGCACTTGGGCCACAACAACCCCCTGCAACATTACAGGCTGAGGGAAGAGTGGCTGGAAACTGCCTGGGGAAAAGGACCTGTGGTGTTGGTTAACAGCAGCTGAACGTGAGCCAGCAGCGTGCCCAGGTGGCCAAGATGGCCAATGGCATCCTGGCTTGTATCAGCATCCTGGCTTGTGGTCAGCAGGACCAGGGCAGGAGTCTTGGGCTCTTCACTCCAAGAAGGACATTGGATTGTCCCCCTGTACTCGGCACTGGTGAGGCCACACCTTGAGTCCTGTGTCCAGTTTTGGGTCCCTCACTACAAGAAGGACACTGAGGTGCTGGAGCATGTCCAGAGAAGGGCAACGAAGCTGGTGAGGCGTTTAGAGCACAAGTCCTGTGAGGAGCAGCTGAGGGAACTGGGGTTGTTCAGCCTGGAAAAAAAGGAGGCTCAGGGGAGACCTTATCACTCTCTACAACTACCTGACAGGAGGTTGTAGTGAGGTGGGGGTTGGACTCTTCTCCCAAGTACCAAGTGACAGGCCAAGAGGAAATCGCCTCAAGTTGTGCCAGGGGAAGTTTAGGTTGGATATTGGAGAAAATTTCTTCACCAAAAGGGTTGTGAGCAGGCTGCCCGGATGTGGTAGAGTCACCATCCCTGGAGGTATTTAAAAGACATGCTCAGGGACATGGCTTAAAGGTTACCTGGCAATGCTGGGACTTGATGATCTTAACGGTCTCTTCCAACCAAAACAAGTCTGTGATTCTCTGGTCTCAGCCCCAATTCCTGTCTTGCATAGATAATTAGAAATATTCCGGCAGTCACACAGCATGTTTGGAGGTCTCTTCTACAAACTTAAAGCGTTACATCATGAACATCGATGTGGGCGTTCAGAAGCTATGGAAGAAAACAGAAGCTGCAGAAACTGAGGAATCCTCTGGCAGGCCAGGATGAGACACGGGATGAAAGGAAATTTGAGGGGATATGTTTTGCAGAAGCAATTATCAGACATGGGCTTAGAAGCTGCAAGGAGGGAAACCCATCTGTCATCAGCTGCCACATGTTCAGCCACCATTGGTGTCTGGATGATTGGGCTGATAAGGTACAATGTTCCACTACAAAAATTTGAATCATTCTTATCAAAACAGGGCTTTGAACTCATTTCTGGAGCTGAGAATTGTGGCTCTGTAACGGGTATGCTCATTGCTAAGGCTCTTCTGATAAAAAATGTGAAGATTTGGGGGAATTGTTGAAGCTAAATCAAGAGGAGACGCAAGGACTATCCTATTTATAGTCAATTTAGCATCTCTGAGAAAGATCAGTCTGAGTTTTAAGGTCCACAACTGTTTCGGAAATTGTGCTCTTTCTAGGCAACAAGCCACCACTAAGAGAGCTGTTTTGTACCAGAAGTTCCTCATCATTCGTTTCACTGATGGGATGTTCCAGAATTAATCACCCATTGCTAGAGTTCATCTTGAGGCTTGTCTTGTGTGTATCCCCACGTGAAATATCCAGTTCTACCATGAAAAATACAACAGCATCCAGTGCACTGGAGGTGACAAGCAGCCACGTCACTTTATGAAGAAAGAGCGGAAACCTCGTAAGGGTAATTGGCATCATCCCTTCTGAGAAGTCTTTACACCTGGAAGATACCTGTCGAAGCTGCCAGACCCCAGGTACTCCATTTTCCCCAGGGGAGTCAGGTCACTTCCCCAGGTCACGAGACCGGTATCTTACATTTTCAAAGCACATTTTATTAAAAGAAAACCAGCTAATAAGCATTTTAGAAGCACTGTGCCTGTTAGTATACTAACCTCCAGGAACAGGGGAGGCAAGGTCCCGAAGCTGGCTAACGGTTGTGACCCGTCCTCAAGATCAAGATCTAATTAGGTTCCCTTACCTCAACTTAATATGCCTTTAAATTGTTCTATCTGACAATGAAAAGGGAAGTCGCCTGTACTTCAGGCAGGGATGTCCAGAGAAGGGCTCACCCTGTGTTTGTGTCATCCTCTGCAAGAAAACCTCGTGTGAAAAACAGACCGGGGAGGTGGCAGATGCCCCATCCCTTGAAACATTTAAGCTGAGGTCAGATGGAGCTCTGGGCAACCTGATCCGGTTGAAAAGGTTGCAATGAGCAGGGAGGTTGGACTAGATGACCTTCAAAGGTCCCTTCCAACTCAAACCATCCTATGAATAAAAACCAATTTTGAAGGCACTATGAACAATTTGAGCCTTTGATAGAGGTGGGTGGGTCTGTTGGAGCAGTCACCGCTCAATGTCAATGACTTGTGTGGTTTTCTTCATTAAGAACCTCGTAGCAGCCTAAAAAAGAGAGAGGTTCTGAGTGAAACTTGCAGTCTTTCCCCACTGGTATTAATAGGTAAGGAAGTCTATGTGCCGTGGGATAATTCAGGGGGAAAAGCACATCTTCCATACCAGCTGTGTGTGATGTCACCGCTGCCAAATGAAAACACGACAGGTTTGGGTACTTGGCAGTACACTTTGTCACAGACAGCAGTGGCACCCACCATGCCACGTTACCAAGCTGTGGATATGCTTAAATAGAAAATCTGGCAGCTGTTACAGCCCAACAGTCCTTCCTCCTCCGCCCCTCCTCATTGCCCTCTCCCACAGCAAGGAACGGGCTGGGCTGGGGACTAGGCACCAGGCTGTCCCTCTTGCCATCAGGTTGCGCTGGCTCAGCCGTAGCAGTAGGAACAACGCTTCTGGGGCTCGGGTCCTCTCACCAAGGCTGCTCCTTACCCCTAGGCAGAGGCTGGCTGAGATGTGCTCAACGTTTGATGACAGCCATTTAATACTGGTGCAGCCGGGCTCATCAGCTTCATCACCTGAGCACGTAGGTGACAAGTTGGGATGTCCCCATAAACCAGATGCTCACAGCCTACCTGAACTGAACAGCTGCCCCATGCCCGTGGGCAGGGAAAAGGAGAAAGCCTTGCTCTAAACTGGTGGTAAGCAACTTTGTTTATAGTTGTGGCCTAAGAAATAAATGCTGGAAAGGGCTGGTGAGAGGGAGTAATTAAAAAGTGAGCAGAACCATTGTGGCGCAGTGTATAACTTGTTGTTTCTTGCATTTCTCCTGTTGCTTCTTCTCATCACATGCTCGTCCCACTTGAATTAGCGACCATTCGCACTGGCTAACCAGCTGCGAGTGGAGCTCAGGATAAGCAGGCACTCTCAAATATGTCCTTATTAACCTCTGTAATCCTCTCTGAGCTCGTTAAAGGTGATGCAATTTATTATTCATTCTTCCATTCCATTTAGTGTTTTTCTTTATACAAAATTTCATTCTCAGTTTCTGTCTGCTCTACCAGCAGAGAGGGGAAAATACGACACTGGCTCTGTCCTTCATTCTGTGAGGAAAAGGAGAAGAGCCAGTGGTCTGTGGGAAGAGCAAAAAGCCACACTGATAAAAGACTCCCCTCCGTTCTCTTGATTTGTACTAAACATATTTATTAGAAATACAACTAGGCGCTCGCAAGGACACTGTCACTTTAAAAATTGCGGTGTCTCTGCCTGGAAATTACTTACTGTCCCTTGCTACAAATAAAACCACTGCTCAGGATAAATGAAAACAAGGCAGAAGTAAAAGTCTCTGTTATTCTTTGGTTTTGCCCCCCCTGCCTGCCCCCTCCGGTTCGCGCATTCACGCAGCCTCTATCTCTTGGCAGCCATCTATTGCCATCTATTGTATCTACAATTACTCTCCCTCGTACAGTTGCAGCAGAGGGAAAAACATTTCCCTTAGAAAAGTGGCGAGAAGAAGACAGAGACCCTTCCCACGCTCGTAACCAACTGAATGCAAGCGGAAAAGTAAAATGTAGATGAAAAGAGCTTAATTTTCTGCCTCGCTGTGATTTCTAGTAGCGAGCTCACTGCTTGCTTTTCTGTCACTTGTTGCTGTGCAACATAATCGCCTTATTTTTATTAACGATGAATGAGCGAACCCTTCTGAAAAGGAGAGGGGGAGGCGGCTATTGCGGTGGGGCAGAAGTCTCCCAAGGCCGGGGG
>NW_010390180.1:77200-77627 GCF_000710305.1 Buceros rhinoceros silvestris | reverse complement strand
TATATATATATATATAAAATATGTATCTATGTGTATACATGGCTTTCTCTATGCAGAATAAGATCACCTGATGAGCATAATTACAAGACTGTTTTGATGAGAGTTATTTTTAATCCGATGGGCTTGTGGAGAGGAGGGTGCCTCTTGCTGTTTTGTTTCCCAGTGGAGATTCCTAATGGGGATAATTAATTTGCATTCCGCAGAGCCCAAGTGGTCAAACATGGTCACTCTCCTCTGCCGAGTTGCTCTCCAGCAGACAGCTCTGCATTCATAAGCCTGAGCTACCCCTGTAGTGGGTCATTTTAAAATTCCAAATGGAATGTAAAGGCTGCATGCCCGAAACACTTGTATTAGATGGCTTGCTGTCTGTATCCCATCTCCTACCTTTTTTTTTTTTTTTTTTTTTTTTTTCTTTTGGTCTTTTTCT
>NW_010390180.1:71666-77152 GCF_000710305.1 Buceros rhinoceros silvestris | reverse complement strand
TTTTTTTTTGTCCTATGCGTCATTGTCATATAGTCTGGTCTTGAAAATAGTACGTAGTGCTTACATGCAGACTTAGTTGTTGGTGAGCTGTATGTTCTTCATGCTTTATTTATTAATAGTGGAATCACTTCTGACTGGTGAAGTTAAGTATGAGAGATGATGAAAGAGGTGGCAGCGGCATTGCTTTTGGTAGCAACTTTTTACGCGGCATTCACAGAAGTCCTAAAAATTAGGGGGTTTTTGTCACAGAAGGCTTTCAAGGAAAGAGTTAAATCTTCTTTTCTGCTTTACTGTTGGTATTATGTAAATGATGATCTGTGAAATACATAAAGATGGAACCTTTAACAGTTTCAACTACATGTGAAATACTACTTTAAAACCAGTGTGTTCTTTATGCAGCCCAGGTTCTCTAAAGCTATGTTACCTTTTGTTCCCTAGAAGGTAAGCCACCTGGAAATGAAACACGAGTTAAGCTTTCCTTACAAAATGCTACTTTGTCTTTTTCCACTTCTAGACTGCTCTTTATGTCACAGCCACCACAAGTTACACCAGGAGATAGTGGTGAACTACAGTGACATAAAAATATACAAATGCAGAAAAAACTTAAAATAAGAGAATATGAGCAAGACTGTCTGGATTGAACTTTTGAGCTGCAAATTGCCATTGCTGGACTCACTGGATAAAGTCAAAGATAATATGTTAAAAGTAAATATATGAGATAATAGACTGTGTATGCAAGCTGGGTGTGGACAAGTAACAGAAAATATAATTAGATTCAGGAAATGAGATGAGAGAGGTGGCCTCTTATAATCTGCCCTTCCTGCTGTCCTCACTGCATAATTTGCAGCCACCTGGAATTTTCTTCATTCCAAATAAGCAACTAGCAGCTGCATCACTTTGCAACTGGGGCCAAAAGAAAGTGCTGCATCCTTTTGTGATAGGAAAGACACTAATTCTGTGACTTCTTGAGCAGGAAAATGGCCCCATCTGTGCAGAGGATATTCTGCGTTTCAAATAACACAAGTGTAGACACAAACACCGAAAGCCGTTGCAAATGCAAGAGCAAGTGGTACCAGCCAGACTGATCTTCACCATTCATTGCATCTTAATTAAAAAAATAGGGGGAGAGGGAAATAGGAATGTTACTTACTCTTTAAAAAAGAAGCAACCCCTAGGTGATGATATTCTCTGACACAGCTACACTTAGGGAATTACTCTATATAAAAACATTTCCAGTGTACTGTGAGGGCTATATATCTATGTAGATTTTGACCCAAAGGACAGAGTCAAATTAATTGAGTTCATCATAAGCACACTGCATTCTACCAGGATATCAAATAAAATTCTAGATTTCCTGATTAACAAAGAATATCATGCCCTCTGACCCCAGAAAAACAACATTTAGTTTCTTGGTTATGGGATCTCAGCAGGCCTTGCTTATGACACGAGTAAAAGTTCTTTTCTCTCTATGTTATGTTTCTTTAGCAAATGTTTTAAAAATTGCTTAAAGAACCTTAAAGGTCATTTGAAAGTCTTATTTTTACTGTCACTGCCTCCAGAATACATTCCATAACTCAGTTTAATGTGATCTGCAGCAGGCCAGGAGTTTTACAAGCCAAGATATTATGACTAGTCCAGTTAGAGACACGAGAAGGGTTCAGTGAAGAAGGGAGAGTGAAGATCTAGTCTGAGAAATGCAATTTTGCAATGTCTATAAAACATGGAAGGAAAATATCTCTCTGCATTCAATTTTGATGACTGAACATGTTCATGACCTTTCCTAAGGTAGAGGAACCCTACTGAGTGCTTTATGAGGAAATAGGCAAATGTCTGAGGACATCTGTTTAACAGCATTTCAAGACACAGCTCACCCACCTCCCAGAGTAGTCCCTGCTCCTGTAGATAACTTGGCTTTCTCCTGGCTTCATCGCTCACATAGCCCACAAGTGAGTGCAGAGGATAGACGGGCAGGAATTTGTTCTTGTGTTACTACTGATACCACATCTATCCGCTGTATCTCCAGATGAGAAAATGTACTGTGAGTAATTTTCACATGTTAGTTATAATTTTCGTGTAAAGAGATCCTTTATCAGGTCACTTTCATCTCCCAAAGTACATCATCCTTCAAACTAAAATTGGATTAATCTGTGTCAGACTGGTCTACTGCATCTAGGGGCAAGAATTCACTCATTTGAGTCTGGACCATGATTCTGTCAACTGTTATCCTTCTGTTTGTCTGTTGATGGTGGCCAGCTTTGATCTTGCCAGTAGTCCCAATACTTTGCAGTATTTGGCCCCACACGTTTAGTTTGAAAAAGTTCAGCAAACATGAGTGATTGTGGTCTGAGAGAGTTGGGGTATGTGATGAGATCAGTCATCACAGAATCATTTGGTTGTAAGAGACCTTTAAGGTCATTGAGTTCAGCTGTTCATCCTGCACTGCCAGGGTCCCTAAACCGTGTCCATCAGCACCACATCTATATGTCCTTTAAATAACTCCAGGGACAGGGACTCTACCACTTCCCTGGGCAGCCTGGCCCAGTGTTTGACAACCCTCTCTGTAAAGACATTTTTCCTGATATCCTCTAGTCCGGTCATTTGTAACATGGGAGACGGACCCCCACCTCACTACAACCTCCTTTCAGGCAGTTGCAGAGAGCGATAAGGTCTCCCCTCAGCCTCCATTTCTCCAGACTAAACAACTCCAGGTCCCTTAGCCGCTCGTCATAGGACTTACTCTCTGCACCCTTCACCAGCTTTGTTGCCCTTCTCTGGACACACTCCAGCACCTCAATGTCCTTCTTGTAGTGAGGGGACCAAAACTGGACACAATACTCAAGGTGTGGCCTCACCAGTGCTGAGTACAGGGGGACAATCACTTCCCTCCTCCTGCTGGCCACATTATTGCTGATACAAGCCAGGATGCCATTGGCCTTCTTGGCCACCTGGGCACACTGCTGGCTCATGTTCAATCAGCTGTCAACCAGCACCCCCAGGTCCTTCTCTGCTGGGCAGTTTTCCAGCCACTCTTCCCCAAGCCTGTAGCGTTGCAGGGGGTTGTTGCGGCCCAAGTGCAGGACCCAGCTCTTTGCCTTGAACTTCATACAGTTGGCCTCAGCGCATTGATCCAGCAATCATGAATACATTTAGTTTTACACTACACAAGTGTAAAGGCCTCATCAAGGATGAGGACTGACTTGAAAGTCTGTGTTGGGTATTCTGCACCATGGAGACCAGAGCAGTTTTTGAAGCGTTTAGCTCTTCTGGTAGTACTTTTTCGGGTGTTCTTAATCTTGGCTTTACCAGTTCCATTTAACCTCGTACTGCTTTAAGTGAAGCACCATTAAACATGAAAGATGTCCCTGATCAGTATTGTGGGGAAAAGTGGATATCGCAAAAGCTGCCATGCAGACTCCTTGTAGTGTTTAATAAATACGCAAATACTCTAGGAGAAAGGACAGGGCCTTGAAGGAAAACTTAAGTAAGGGTTTGATAACAAAAACTTCCACATAAAAGTTTAATAATGGAGGAACGATTGCACACGTGGCACTCCCAGCTCATTTGATTAACCTCTGTAACTGATGAAAGCCGTTTGACTATGAAATATAGACAACATTCGCCCTACCTGCATCGTATCAAGTGTTCAGCTATGCCGTATTTTCCCTTTCTCTTATCCTCCTGTTTTCTATACCTATCCATTCTCTCCTCTCACTCCTGTTAGACCCTTGAGTGTGGACACCCAGTTTCAGTTACACGGACTGAAATCTTAGTAAGATAGAAATCTTGATTGTCTTAGATGATAGTGATTCAAGAAGTCCTTAACCTCTATCTGCAAATTTCTCTAAGAGTTTCCTCTAGACTTCATTATTTTGGGGCTCTGAATATATTTTGTTCAACACCAAGTCGTTGTTTATGCTTTGCATGCAGCTTAAACTTCTGAACGTGTGTTTTGTACTTGAGGAATATGAAAGCATGAACACCCCATGTGTGTCTTGAACTAAAGCCCATTCACCTGAAAATTATGGCACCAGAAAAACGAGGACACTAATGCTTAGTGTGTACGGTCACATAGTCACTTGTTTCTGAACAAAAAGGGCAATGACAAATTTTAAAAGTTCATAGAAAATTAAGAAACAAGATTTTGGCCTGAATTTGTAATTTAAATTCAACTAAAATGCTGCTAAATTCAACTAAAATGGCAAAGATGACGCAAATGGGGTAAAAACGGGGGAACATCAGAGAAGAAAGAGGAGCATGTATGAAGACAGTAGTTTTAATGATTTAAATGAACTGTAAAATAGTCACATTTTTAAGCTTTTAACTTTTGGGGTTTGGCTTTTTTTTACACCTTCAAAGGGTCTCCTAGGATTTAGTAGTTTAAATAATTTAAATTCAATTGAGCTCTAAAAGCTCTTTCAAAAAATCTGTATGAAACTCTAAAATAATAGGGCAGATAAAGCTTTTTGTGGACTGAAAATCAAAGATACAATTTCAGAAGAAAAAAATTTTGAAATGCTGTGGTATTTTTCCTTAAAATGCTAAATGTCAGTGAGAAATGTCTTTTTGCCTGACTGGAGTTGTTGGGTACTTGATGCGCCCATGGATTCGGCATGGGGCATTACTTGGTACTTCTGAACTTGAGGCCCTGAGTACATAAGCAAGTTGTGATTGACTCAGCATGCATGTTAATGGGGTTTGTTTCAGCTGAAAGTCTTGTGTAATTACCATTTCTAACTGTTTGCATTTCCTTTTTTTTTTTTTTTTGGCCTGCTTTTGGAATGTGTGACCATCCAGTAAGAAGGACACTAAAGAGCGGACTGACACCAGAAGAAGCCAAAGCACTGGGCCTCATCAGCACCTCTGAGATGCAGGTTTGACATCCCAGAGGTGGCAACAAGAAGAGCCGTTCATCTGAAGCACACAGGCTGACAGCCCTTTGGTGCCAGCCTCCTCTGCTGCTCCCAACATCCCATCCTCTGTTAGTTCGATTTTAATAAGCAACAAAAAGCAAAACCCCACAGCCAGGGCAGAAGAAGGATGTGCTGCAGCTCAGCACAACATCTGGACAGTAACTGAGGAAGCATTTGAATGCTTGTAGGTGAAAGCATGTGGCTTTTTCTCTCATGGTGTGTTGGTGTGGGTAGGAGGGGGCTCTCTCTGAGTTATCTGTCATGTGAGCTGTGTTTACGTTGGCTTTCCTCGTGCCCTATTTTAGTCATTTTAAATGCATGGCATTTTGTCAATGCAAGGAACAGTCCTTAAAGAGGCAAAATAACTCCTGTTACAGTGACCCAGATTTTTCTGAAGCAGATTCATTAAGAAAAGATGTGCAGACTGTGCAACCCTGTGGCTTGTTTGGGTTTTTTATTATTTTGCCACCAAAGAATGTAAAAATGTATTGAGTACCTTTGTATATGTACAGAGTGAATGTGTGGACATGTGTACCTGTATCTATACACATACAGTCATGGTGTGAAATCATGATA
>NW_010390180.1:53944-71546 GCF_000710305.1 Buceros rhinoceros silvestris | reverse complement strand
CCTGCTGAAGCTAGCTGGACCATGGTTTTCACTCTGGGGCCTTACCATTCCCCCTGGACAGGAGGAAAAGAATGTCTTTTCACAGAAGCTAAGTGTTATTCAGCTGTGGGGCAGGAGATGGCCTGCAGTACAAGTGGAAAGTTTAGGATCCTGAATTCACGTGTATTAATACACACTCATACTGTACTAGCAGCATGCACATAGAGGAGAGGACACAGAACACCTCCCTCTTGTTGAGTGGTGTCTGTACTGTGCATTTGTACAGTTTCAAAGAGATTATGCCAACAATGTTACGTACTCGATAAATGCATTTAAATGCTGAGATCAAGAAGTTTTGTTCGCTCGACTGTGCCCTTCATGCTGCGTTTCTCTGCTGCAAGATAATGTGTGGTGATTTTATTTCAAGTTAATGGATCTGAATATGAAATGTCCCTGCTAAAAGCCTGCTGTGTTTCTTGCTGTTCTTTACCCTTTTTTTTTGTGTGTGATTTTCCTCGATGTAAGTGGAGAGGGTGCCACAGTGAACACTCCAATATGTTTGCCCCTATGTCACTGTTTCGTAACTGACTTTTATAACTGCCCTCAGCATGTGTGTTTGAAGACCCTTTAGTCAACTCATTTGCCTTTAAGTGGAGGACATACACAGCAGTGAGGATGAACTGGACAAAGTCACCCTAGCCAGTGCTGAAGCATTTTGAAGAGAACTGCAAATAACAGTAATGTAAAAGGGAACTTTCAGAGCCAAAGTCTGTATTGACCCATTGATCCTCAAGGATGCACAAAATTATCTCTTTCCATTGCCTTAGCCTCCAAAATTAAGGGTATATCTGCACAGTAGTAACAGCTGAGGTTTCCTTGGAGCTAGCTAACTTGGGAACTAGTTAAGTAGGTGGGTAGTTAACTGGGTTCGATTTTGGCTGCAAAACACACTTGAAAAGTAGGATTACTTAGTAGTCTATGCTAGGTTCCTAATGCCATAGTTGTGTTGCTTCTGGCACCCAAACTACATCAGGTACATCAACAAGTTATTCTACTCTGCTTTCATTAGGGGCAGGATAATTGCTGAAGATTGTTCAGGATAGTTAAACCAAACACAATAAACCTTTTGAAACCTCAGTCATCTATGACATTGCACTGAACACAGCATCCAAGTGATGAGAGAACCAGGTGGCTGACAACACTGCAGTGAGATCTGTGGTGGAACATCCTATCTATGCTGTCCCTCTCTTGATCCTCTCACTTCATTCTTTATTAGCTCTTGCCTTGGATGTTCAGGTGTCAAAGTGGGTAAAAAGTCACTAATGAGCAAAGGTTCAAAGGATAGCACTGAGTTTTCCCCTTAGCTTGTAAAAGAGTTGATTGTACAAGTAGGCAGAAGGCAGTTGCTGTGTAATTATTAAAATGTGTGGTGTATTTGAAAGCTATGAAAAGGAGGAAGCTGGTTAGGAAACGGAAAGAAGAGGCATACAATTAATCTCACTGTAAAATAAGCAAAACCTATGAGCATCCGGATTTTAATGTGGATGTTTATGTGCTGCTCACTGTTATGGACTTTTTAAATGTCTCTTGAGGATGCTTACAACACAGAAATGAAGGTACTGGGGGTTTGTGAAGGTCTTGAAGGTCTGAAATGAGAGGAAGACACCCTGAATGTAAAGGTTATGTTGAACTGTCATACCGGTTAAGTCCTAAAAAAAAGCCAAAACGTAACAAAATACATTTACATTGACAGAGGTCCTATATTTGATTGGATGGAGAAAATCCAACAAGTTTTTAAAACTGAGTATTTTAATTAAAATATGCTGAATGTGTAAGTAGGTGACTACTGGTGAGCACTTGCTAACAGGAAACAAATTTGCATTTCATTAGACATAGTACAACATCTGTGTCCAAAACATAACTTAGCTGATGAGTTAGTAACAGTTGAGCATATGTATTTTCCAAGAATTGTGCAAAACATCATATGCTCCTTATCAAAGAGAAAATTAAATGTGGGGAGTGGGGTTAGAATAAGTTCAGGAAAAGAAGAGCTGTTTTCTCTCTGATTCTCTGGATGCAAGTGTCTGACACGTCCTTGTCCATCTTCCGTTAGTTTGTTTTTCTGTATTTTTGCCTAAGTTGCTGCTCTCTATCTGCAAAACAGATACCAATCTTTCTGAGGATAACTTGGTCTTGTTTTGCAGTGATATACAGTAAGATTAATACCACTGTCCTCAGTGTTTATTGCAACAAGATCATCAAATGCAGTAACAGTGTGATAACTGCAAAAAAAAAAAAGATTTTTCTTTCGGTTCACAATAAAAATGGTCAGCGGTCCAATGTGCTAATCCATAAGGTGGCAATATTTCCTCTGGAGTCTGCCAGCATGTCCTGACTGTGGGAATAACATTTGTTCCCCTTTTTCTAACTAGTGGATTCCAGATGACATGGAGGATTTAGTTATATTTGCATGCCTTTGTCTGTCTGTCTAATCAGGTTGTAATCTTCAGGATTTGAGTTGCTGCTCCATCATCAAAAGAGCCCACCATAGGGATGTAACAGTTGTTTTAAAATGTGTGTGAGATATAGATTGGTTTTGTGACAAACATAAAGGTCTTGAAAACACGATGTAGTAACACCGTTGTCACTTAGAGATCTGCAAAGGCTGTTTTTAAACACTTGCGGCCACATTAACTACCTCTAATCTCTCTCTCACAGTACCAGTCAGCTGAGAAAGTAGTGCCCAGAGTTTTGTATCTCCACCAAACTCCCAGAGTCACTGCTGGTGTTCGTTTCAGCACCCATTTGCTCCCAGTAACTTGTCTGTCTACCACCATAATGCCTTCCTGATTTGGATGCTGAGGTAAACTTCAGTGTGTGAAATGGCCACCAAAGGAAGCTATCCTAATTTCCACTCATCTCCCTTGGTGTTTGAAAGCAGACTGCGTACAAATACTTTGTATTTCCTAGCTCCCAACTGAGGGATAACTTTCAGTAGCAGTTATGTGGCTGAAGTGAAGAAACACCCTGAGGGAATGCTGTGTGCCACAATCAAGAGTGAAAGATCCCTCACAAAAATTAAATTCATCACTCTGCACCTTTCAGTAAGGCCAGGCACCAGGCTTATGGATTCCAGATGTTTTATAGCCCCTTGGCTGCTATGTGTGAGCCTTCTGTTTGATAGATCCCTGTCCATAATCCAAAATCAACAAAAAGAAGTGTTTTAATGAGGGTCTTTCTTGCTCCGATAAGTACTGGAAACAGCATCAAAAGCAGTTTTCAAAATTATTATTTTTTTTTTATTTTGACCCCCTTTCATCATATATCTCTGTAGTGATTGACTCTTGGCAAAATAAGGCATCAGACAAGGCTTTGGCTTTAGCTTAATAGAAAGTAACGTGAATATCTAAATAGGAGTTCATGTCCTGATTTAATAGAAATTTGGAGTCAGAGTCTTGATGTGACTGAACAGCAGGGGCCTCCTGCAAGGTGCTCCCTTCCTCCTGAAGTTACTAGGTAATGTAGCAGGAGAGCACCTGAAGTTCCTGGTGAGCTCTGCATACCCTGGGGAACGCCAAAAGCCATTGAAAAGTCACAAGCGAGGACTGCAACAGCTGCTGCAAACCTAAGAGGCACGAAGCCGCTGTAGGTGCAGTAAACAGTTCCATTTGTCAGACATCTGCTCCATGCCAGCATCCCCAGTAGAGTAACAACAGCAAGTGTCTGTCCAAAATGCTTTAGAAACCGTTTGGCCAATGCTGGTAGTCTGGATTCAGGTGTGTGTGTGCTGTGTGGTTGTTGGTTTTACAATGCTTTGGTTTCACTGAGATGAAATGAGAACAAGGTAGCAGCCTACTGAGTTCACACCCTTTATCCTCCCGCTACAACAGGGTACACGCTGCCTGCCTTTATCTAAAGGATGTACAAGGACATGGTGTCAGACAGAAGCACGAGCATATTCCTCTCTCTCTTTCACTCCTGTGTGCTCACTACACATTTACACCTCCTCTGGTTATCATCAAGATGGGTTGTGTGTGCGTGTGTGCATAAGCTGAGAGTCCAGCCCTGTGCCACGTTCAGATGGTGGCTCTGAGTTTCCAGCATCGGGGTGCAGGAAACATTTTGGCTAAGCTGCAAGGACTACGGCTGTTGATGGTTCTAAGCAGGGAAATTAGCCAGGTACTTACAGGCTCTGAAAGAAAATAGACTGAAGCATTTCTGAAAGGGAAAATGTTTGGTTATAGGCAATTGTTAAAAATTATTTGCAAACACATGAATGACAGGCAAAGCCTACCTTTCTTTTTTGCAACTGGGACAGCCACTGGCTTACTTGGCATTTCAGATGCAATCCCAAGAGGTTTGGGGCAAGCAGTTTAATAGTTATGTAGCAAGTAATGCAAGGAGTTTCAGAGATGTTGTATAATTTTATGTTTACGCAAAGAAAAAATAAATATTTCTAATTAGTCCATTTCGCATTGAGTGGCAGATAGAGATATATTTTGTTTAATCACTATCTAATACAGAGGCTTCTGTGAAAGAAAAGGTTTATTTGTAGCATTGGGTGCATTTCTCCTTTTTAAAGACTGTCTTTGCGCATATAGTTTCCTTTTTTGTGAGCTGGGAATTGTAAAAAAATGTAAAGTAGATAAGGATGTGTTTCTTAGAGGAATGAGAAATACTGTAAAATTGTGTAAATGTCACTACTCATGTTTTTTCATGTTCTGTGTAGCATAGTGTAAAATAGGCTTTCCAGCAGTGTTATTCTGTGAATTGTAATTTAAAAAACAAGCCATGCATGGTCGGAGATATTATCTACAGGTCCTTTTGGTTAAGTTTTTGATTTTGTTTGTTTTCTCAAATTAGGTGAATTTGTTTTACGTTAAATTTAACTGTCCATGAAACCACATTTTTGTTTCTGAGTTTTATTTCATACAGAACTTGAATTACATTACTTTGTAAGATTTTATTACGCACGAAGCTCACCTACCGTTTGTATTGATCCTTCAGAAGATCTGTCACATCTTGTGTAAACCAGGGTGATTTTCTTTTTAATACACTCCCCCATCTGCCTCTCCTCTGCCCGCTCTCCCCACTGTGCTGTCTGGAAAGATGCAATCACTCTTTTTTATTATTATTTCTGTGCCATGCAGCGTCAATATGGAAAACTGACCACAGACCTGTGTCCAAAATTTCTTGATATAAGTAGTTAAAAAGCTCACCTCTACAGCATTATGTAAACACATCTTGCAATAAAGCTTTATAAAGCACTGACTGGGCTGGTTCTGGTTTTGTTGATGAAGCCAATCATGGGAGCTTTGGTGGGAAGGGGGGTCAGGGGTTGTTTTTTTCATATCCTCTAAGTACCTGCAAAGCCACCATGTGGACAACAAAACAGCTGCCATTAAACCATCTGAGTAGGCTGATCATAAAAAGCTGATCTTTTACCCCTAGTTTCACAGTTTGAGCTTAATTCCTAATCTTGAGTGAAGAAAATGAAAACGTGTCTCTGGCTCTCAAGGATTTCAGTAATTCAAATCCTCCCTAAATGTACAGGATTACTGCTTGCTGCCATTGGCTTGGAGTTGGCTCCTGCCTTAAAAAAATACTCTGTGCACAGAGCATGTTGCATAAAGGTATGAGATTTATAGAAGCAAACATAAATAAAATGAAAGACTACCTGTGCGCAGGGGAGCACTTCAGATTGCCTCTGCATCAAGATGTGAAACACTCGGCGTGTCTGCCAGGGCTTCGTAACTGTGAAGGTGGCCAGTAAAGGAGACATGCTTTTAACTTGGCTGAAATACATCTCATGCTTCACCACGGTATACAATTTTCTACAAGTGTGCCTGGACTGGCAGTTTTCTCTATTTGCTGCTGTCTGATTCTTTCTTTTCTTGCACTTGAGAGAGACCGAGATGACAAACAGGACATCCCGAGCCCTGTGGAGGGTGAGCCATAGCATAGGGACTCTTGCATCTGTCCTGCTTGCAGGTTTGGTGACTATGGTGCAGAGGAGCGTCAAAGAGACAGGTAGAAACTCAAAATGCTCAGATTTCCAATGCTACTCAAGCAACAAGCTACTTGCAATTGCTCTTTAGAGTTGCACGTGTAATAAGGTCAAAATACATGATTCCAAGACAGCTACGCAGGTTCATGGCGGCCTCCTGGAAGATAAAGTACATTAACTGAGATTCTGAGAGAGAATTTTCACCTATTGTTCCTGAGATTGTAGGAGCTGATATAAAATGCTAGATATGTAAGCCTCCATAGGGAAAAACACACCTTCCTCATTTTAATTAGTTTCTAAGGTTATTTCAAATAAAGCGTCTTTTGGGATATGGCCACATCCCTGAAAGAGCTGCTTAGCATTCCAGATGCACTGGTGTAAAGTCTAGAGGATGAAAGGCTACTAGCCAGAAATGTGGTAATGCTTTTAAAAATAAATATATAAACCAAGTTTATTGGCCAGACACTTTTCTATCACAGCATATCCATTAGCAATTCTAAATTCCAGATGTGCAATGACAATATGTACATATATTTTTCAGACGTGGTGCCCAGTCAGAACTCATATGTTGTCACAGAGAAGCCTCTGGCCTGTAGTCAGGGAACGAGTAAGTATGCAGATTATCCATTGCACAGCTGCATGCCCTGGTTTATAGATCCTTCAGAACAGTTTGAGAACACAGAGCTAAAAAAAAAAAACAAACATTTTTTCCCTATTATAACTTCTCCAAGTTTTCTGATGGGAATGCAGTTTGGAAAAGGGAGAGGGCTGTTCTTGAAGCTTTACCTCTTGTGTATTTCTTCACAGGAAATGAAGAATGACAGCTGTACTCCATTAGTCAACTATCTGATGAGACAGACCTCTGCTGGGAAGTCCCAAAAGGAACAGTCTACATGAGGTGTCATGCCAATGAGGGCCTTTCTCCTAGGCTTTTCCTGAATTATTTTTGAGCAGGACTCATCCGTCTGCAGAGGTATCCTGTTCAGTAATATTGCTTTTCATTTCCCAGGAGTCAGAGGGGGCTGTTCTCCTCCCCAGCGCCCACCCCTTTTCCCACCATTCCACCAAGCTTGCTCCTTTACTTGAGATGAGTCAAGAGCCTTTCAATTATTATTTACCTGGATCTATCTGGAAAACACTGTGAAGCATGTCAGTGTACAGAAGTCTTGTCCCAAAAGGGACTCCAAGGATCACTGGGCACATCCTGCATCCTTATTTCTGTAATGATGACCAGAAATGCTTTCAGCCTATGTTAAAATCTGACAACAGACAATGACTAGTCTTAACTTTTATATGTATTTTCCTTTGTTTAATCCATTTAAACCACTTAAGGTAATTCAAGAAGAGGAGCAGTCAACAATCAACAAATAAAATACCAGAAGAATCCAATGGCAATTGAAACTGGACTAACCTGAAGGCAAAGGTAAAGTCAAAGCCATGTCATAGCCTCCAGAAATATTGCACTGGATGTGTCTCAAGGCAGCATTAGCCAAGCCTGTTACAGAAGAACCCCACATTTGCTTAACAGCAGTGGTTTGAGATATCTCCCTGGCACAGGGAGCACAAAGCCCTTCCAGGGCCAGGCAGGGCTCAGGTGAGGGACCATTAGGTGGCAAAGGCTCTGGAGTGTGTCCATCGCCAAAAGGGCATGTGCCATGACTGTGCGTTGGATATAAATGTTTGTACTAAAAACCTTGGCGTAACCTGTGAAAACATGTTTCTTGCAGGTATCCAAAAGCTACAGCAGGGTGAAAATTCTCTTTTTTAATAAAGCAATGAAATATTCAGACTCTTGAACGAGAGCTCAAAAAAAAATGAATCCTACTCCAATCCGTGTCCAAACTTCCTATAAATATGCACTGGGAGGCTTAAATAATCTTGGCAAGATATTGCAAAGGAAAATTATTGTTAAAAAGAGGCCCTGGATATCATTTCAACAAACTTTTTCCCCACATAAACTTACGGAAAATTATTGACCTCATAGCAAAGTCAAGAGAGAAAGAAACCACTTCTTGCAAAATGCCAAGATACTTACTTGAACACAAACTAGACTGCCTTCACATAGGTTTGTATGGAACACCTCCCAAGTATGCTGTGTTAATTATAGGGAACAATAGCTGTGCAGATTGATCAATAAAAATCTAATCACAGCATTAACAGCGATGATCTATATAGAGCTAGCTGTAAGAATAATGACAAAGAAAGTATACTGAATATCAGACAGTAGTGACCAAAGCCAAATGAACACTTGATGCTATTGGCTCTGAGAGCAGTGGAAAGAGCCTGATGGACTTGAGTGAGGTTGTATCAAGCCCCCAAAGATAACTATTAGGATGTTAAACTTGATTGAAAATGGAATTGTTTCTGTGACAAGAAAGCCCTAAATCATTTTAGCCTCACCAGTTTCACTGGGGAATTCTCTTTCAAGAACAGATAGCACTCTATAGCCTGAAAACCAAGAGTGAATCCTTGTTTCCAGAGAAATTATCTCCAGTGTGTTCAGATTACAAGCGTGCAGGACAAAACACAGCTAGCATCCAAAATTCTGTAGTCTGGAAATTCTACTTCTTTTCAGAAGCCAAAGACTGAAAAGTCTGAAAACAGAACAATCTAAAGCAGTCAATTGCAATACTCTGGGGTTTTTTTGTTGTGTTTTTTTTTTTTAACTGCTGAACGTGACAACCGTTAAATTTCCTCATTGGAAATAAAATTTTAGTAGAAACTCTGTCATTATTACAAAATTCTTTACCACATTTTTACAGACAGACACTGGTAGACAGGTCACTGGAAACTAGTAAGTTTAAGTTTAAGGTTGTTTTTAAGAACTACTGGTGTAAGAAGTTTCTTGCCATGCAGTTTTGCTTAAGGTACTCGTTCTGTCTCCAAACCTGCACCCTACATGCAGTATTAACTTACACCATCTTTAGGGTTTTTTTCTTTCTTATGGTAGGAAGAGAGTGCGTTGGCATATATAGTGAGGGAAAGCCTTAATGACAAAGGCAAGATTCTTATTTTGATATATAGGTGAACCTAGCGAAGAAAACCTAAGAGAGCGTTTTTGCAGCAACATTTGAAGTGTTGGACTAAGTGAAGCCCACATGCAGTGGTCAGTGTGAAGGCTGGGAAGGGAATGTACAAGGTAGAAAGCCTGGCTTTTAGGGAAGTTGTGTATTAAGTAAACTCCATGAAAACAAGAAGGGGATGTATTATGACCTGTATGACTACAAGGAGAGAAGGGGAGTGTGTACAAAGAGAGAGTATAAGAAAGGGGATGTCATACATTTTCTGAGTATTAAGTGGATTTGCCTTGAGCAGACCATCTAAAATCTGTTTTAAAAGAGTTTGATAATTTCCCAGATTTTCTTTTCTGCAGTGAGCATCAAAAATACAAATGCAAAATGAAAGAAGCAAAGGTCACAGAAAGGAGCCGATCTGGGCCTTGCCGCTGTCAGACAATCACAAATTACTTCAGTGCATGGCAAGGGCATCACCTCTTGGTGGGCTATAGTAAAATCCTGACTGGGGCACACAGGGTAAGCTGTGGTTCAGCTTATGTTGCACCCGTATCTTTGGCAAAATTGTCTTGGATTCCTCAGCCTCTGGGATCAGTGCAGGAGACTCTCGCTGAGGTGAGTGTCATCAGCTTTGTGGCCTGTGACTCCCCCGTTTACCACATCTATACTGAAGCAGTGGTGGGCACAGAAATGACCAGCAATTCTCCTTGGTAAAGGATACCCTTCCCTTTTCCTCACATCAGGTAGCCTTGGCATTCCTTCAGTAACATTTGTACCCTTAGGATGGCTCAAAATATTGATACAGTGCTACTAGAATTGATGAGGGTAAGGACCAGAACAATTTGGAGGCTGCACGCAAGATGCCAAAGAGGCTTTTAATGCCAGCAAGAGAGCACAGAGAGCCCTCTCATCATAGGGGGGCTCAGTGTTGTGGAGATGGCTGCACTGTGCTTTATGTTGCACAAGACGTTGGTAAAAAGTATTTCAGTCATTAGCTGGGAGGATTTTGCAAGTGTGTGTCTCCCCTAAGCAAGCAAAAATTAGAAGAGAATTATGTTAGTGGTTCTGAATGCTCAATGAAATGTGCAGTTTGTTGGTCCCCTTGTAGTCAGGGATCTGGCAAATATCAGTGACAGAAACTTTGGTTAAACTTGGGATTATTTTTTTATTTGTCAGTTACTCTTTGTCCACCTTGATGAAATTTTTCACTCTGACCCTCATCTGGGTCAGCAGATACAGGCAAAGTTTATTGCAATTCATCCCCAGCTGCCAAAACTGATCACAGGAGATTGGAAGATGAGATTGAAATAGCTCTGTGGTCTCTGCAGCCAGAGTGTTAGCAGCTTAACTTTCTCCTAGGCAGTGAAAAGGGTGTAGCTGTGGAGAGACAGCCTGCTTACTGCAGCGCAGAAAATGTATATGTTTTCTGAACAGAAGGGTCACAATTTGCAGGAAACTCTAAAATATCTTTACAGAGGGTCTATTTTTCTTGACAATATTGCCATCTTTACAGTATTTGGGGTAGTTTTCTTGCAAAGTCAGAGTATGAAGAGAATAAAAGTCCTTGAGAAACGTTTCTAACTTCAGGTAGAGGTTCCAGTTACTCATCATCCTAGGTTTTTGCTTCTGATAATTTTTTCTGGCAAATATCAGTGACAGAAACTTTGGTTAAACTTGGGATTATTTTTTTATTTGTCAGTTACTCTTTGTCCACCTTGATGAAATTTTTCACTCTGACCCTCATCTGGGTCAGCAGATACAGGCAAAGTTTATTGCAATTCATCCCCAGCTGCCAAAACTGATCACAGGAGATTGGAAGATGAGATTGAAATAGCTCTGTGGTCTCTGCAGCCAGAGTGTTAGCAGCTTAACTTTCTCCTAGGCAGTGAAAAGGGTGTAGCTGTGGAGAGACAGCCTGCTTACTGCAGCGCAGAAAATGTATATGTTTTCTGAACAGAAGGGTCACAATTTGCAGGAAACTCTAAAATATCTTTACAGAGGGTCTATTTTTCTTGACAATATTGCCATCTTTACAGTATTTGGGGTAGTTTTCTTGCAAAGTCAGAGTATGAAGAGAATAAAAGTCCTTGAGACACGTTTCTAACTCCAGGTAGAGGTTCCAGTTACTCATCATCCTAGGTTTTTGCTTCTGATAATTTTTTCTGGCAATAGGTTGCAGGAATTCATTGCACATGATCTACAAATTTCCTTGTGTGGTCTCTGACGCCAGAGTGTTGACAGATTCCTCAGAGCAGACACCTGACAACACACAATGTCCTAATTAATATTGCTGTGCTGCCTTTCTGTGCTTCCTTCCTGGGATCCGGGATTAGGTGGTCACATACAGGCCTGCTGAGACGAAATACTCATTTTCTAATGTCAGCCTAATACCTAATACAGAAACTGCTGCTAGCAAGTGAGGAAGGTAAATAAACTGATGCTCTTTCCTATTTCATGCAGAAAATTTTCTGACTAGGTTCTGTGACTACTGGTATAGACAAATGTAGAGACTTTAAAAAAGAGAACTTGAATGTAAAAGTCATCAGAATGTTAAAGGGCAGAAAATAAAAAATTGGGAGTGAGGTAAGGTAGACATTATGGAAGCCAGTATCTGGGAAATTGAAGTAACTAGAACTGACTTGGAATTTCTTGATGAGGAAACTAAGACCAGAACTGTTTGGAAAGATGGTCAGTCTTGCTGACCCTCAGGGGAAAAAAAAAAAAGAAAAAAAAAAGAAAAAAAAAAGCTTTTAAAAAATCTGTTTCTATGTTTTCAAACAAAATATGCATTTTTAAAATTAAAAAAAACAGATTACTTTTTGAAATTCTGATAAACGTAAAATAAAGTGTTAAGAATCTGGAAAAAATTTCATTTCTTTTTACTTTCCTTGTACTAATTAAGACCCTGGGACTGTTCTAATATCTTGAAGGTATTAATGGGACAGAAAATTCACTTTCTGTCAAAGTTATGGAGGTGTTGGATTGGAATGCCAAGCTAATCTTGATATAAGTACATAACAAAATGTGAATTGCATGTAAAGGAATAATTACCTATTACCTATTTTGTTTATTGACATACCTTCACTGGGAATTTGAGACCTAGAATAAGTGAACTTGGAATAAAAATGGTCAGATTTGTAAGTCTTATGTTCACTAGTCTGCAGCTGTTCGAATCCAGTAGCAAAATCAAGTGAGCCAAAGACTTCCATAAGTCATCTGTTCACTTAGACCAAGACAATATGGAAAATTATAGGTAACACCAGTGCTTCAAAAAGAGTGTAAGATGCTACTGCTAATACCCACAACCGTGGTAAGAGTTGAGTTCTCTCAGAAAACAGATTGCTCAGACATAATGTTCCTGGACTATGTAAATGGATGTGTAATTTTTGAATAGGTGATGGATTAGATTTTGTAGGCAATGGTATCTACTCAGGTCTCTTGATTTGACAGACAGCAGAAAACAGAATCTGAGTAATGATATCTTTTATTCTGATATCATAAGATTTTCTCACACTTTTGTGAGCTACAGGTTTAAGCTGAAATTTGACCTCATAGCACAAACTGACGGAGAAGAGAGTTTCTTCCTTCTGCTTTGAACCACATTAGACATCTTGGCAATATGGAGGTGTAAATGCATTTCAGAGTAGACTGTAGTACCATTAGATACAGAGTTGTTTATATAACACTTAGTCATCATCACTTACTTGTAGAGAGCCCGGTGTCGAATCAGAGTGAAGGATGCTTGCGCTCAGTGTGACTATAGTATAAAATGGCACTTTGCTACAGCAATGAGGAAAAGAGGAAATCTTTGCTTGTTCCCATTATAAAATGTGAATCCAATCTTGAGTGCACTTAATTCAGAAAATTCCTGGCAGTCATTAAACCCTACATTATTCTTAAGTGGATTAACTGGATAATCTTAAGTGGATTTTCCACTATAGTACCTTTTCTGAGAGGTTTGACTTTGTAGCACATCATAGCAAATGACTTTTTGAAAAATACATGGTCCTTAAGAGCAGCCCTGTCAACATTTCAAATGTTGCAACCAACCTGTTCAGGTCTCTTAACTGAGAGGACTTGTGGTTGCAGGAGAACTGCCTTGTGGCATGTGTTTTCAAAGTCTGTACTTGTACTTGGCAGAAATTACATTATCCACAGCTTTGGAAAGAACTTTTGGCTGAAGTTTCTGGCTGTGATAAACCTCATGAATATAGTTATGCCCAAAGGGTAATTGGAGTTGAAGACATGAGACTTGGAGACTTTTTTTTTTTTCTGATAATATTCTCTATCTGTTACCCCTGACATTTTTAAGTTTTTGTATAAGGCTACAAAATATCCCTCCCATCTAAAGTGCTTGTCTTTCAGATCATAATGGACTGATTACTGCTGACCTGTCAGCTGGAATAGTTGCATCTGCTACTATTTCATTGTGTGTGTAAACAAGGGGTTTAGTATTTAGTATTTAATTGCAGACCAGCTGCAATATGCTGCCAATGACAATTTGAGCACATAACTGTTTGCCCAGATGTTCATACAGCACAGCTGAAATGAAAAACCAAACCAACCAAACCCAGCCCAACCAAGCCCAAAAATTCTAGATCCTGAAAATTCTCCATGGGACTGTAGGTGATGTCACACACTTTTATTAACTTCTCATCAAGAAGACTTATGAAAAGCAGAGCTGATGCCACACCTCACACATCTTAAATCATCCATACATCACCTGGAGGAGCCCCAAGTAGAGACAAGCTGGAGTGCTTATGCAAGGCTTATGAAGTTGAAAGACAACTGTCATTGAGTGCCACTCTCTCTGTTTATGCTGCAGATCATATTTTGCCCAGGGACAAGCAAGTGATCAGATTTTGCTGTGGGTGTATGTGCGTAGCTCCCAAAAACCTGAGGAAAGCAGAGAATGTGTGTCTGAAGGAAGAGCTTAACTTTGCCTTTAGAGCAGGACAAGTCCAGCTCAGAACAGGTGATCATCACTTAACATAAATGTCTTGTTCTTTGCACTTAACCTCAAACGTGCCAGTAGATGATCTGCATGAAAAAAACCACCTTTGTAAACAGACATCAATGGCACATGGGGCTTGGCATTGTATAGGTAAGTAAGGCAGAGATAGTTCTTAAAAAACTTGATACTGCATTTGCTTTGCACGATAGCTGAAAACCAAATAACTACAGCTGCCCTCATTGTACCAGAAGAGACTAGGAAAACAGTTATGGGATGTGGAGTAGTGATGGGATGGTTCAATCCACTTGCCGGTTACAACAGCAACTTTACCTGATGTAGTAGGGAGTATCGCAGGGTTCACGTGCAAAGTGCGTAGGATGGTGGCTCTAGATACCAGAGGTCACAAATACAGCTCTGCTATTTTAATGCACTCACTTGTCATTAACGTGGCAATCACTGCTGCGTTGATATCCTAGGCTGCTGGAATATGGCGCATCAGAAAACCAGTTCTTAATGCATCTGAGGCACTCTGTTGTTGCTTTATAGCATCCATTTGTATTAAAATGAAATGGAATACATTTTAAAGAGTTAAATGCCTTCCAGAATGCCTAATATAACTCATAGCTACTTTGTTATTTTTATAATCCAATCTTGTTTTCTCATCAAGTAATGGTCTCTAGTTTGTTTACATGCACTTATTTCCTACAAAAAAAAGCACACATTAATTATATTACTGTCCTTGAATACCTCCAGTTGGGGCAACACCACATTAATTTTTCCATTTATTTTGTGGGGGATTAACAGGAGCCTGCTGTAGTCCACAGGGTTATACCTGTCACCCTCTCTGACTCCTGCACAGTGTTTGCATTCTGTAATCCTGCTGGATTCAAAGTATTATTAAAAGTTCATTCCCCTGGATTAAAGATGCCTCAGCAATAATTTTTAGGACTTTTGCATTCAAGAAATTCAGGAGTGATGATTTTTTCCTAGTTTCTTTCTTGTTGAATACTGCTTAGCAGAGTGGCTAAAAACTTGCTCTGACGAAATGAGTATCTTGTTCTGCTTCTTTGCAAATGCAGAACAGAAATATTAAAGCCATGCTTCTGTCTTTTCTCCATCAACACTCCTACATTAACAGTTTTACTGCTAATGAGCTACCCTATATCGCAAGGATTAATGTCTGGTGTATGCAAATTTCTTCTTAACATTCACCAGTCATCATTTCTGTTTTTACCATCATCTTTTTTTTTTTCATTTTACATTTATCACCTTATGGATTTCACTTTACCACTAAAAAAATTATGAGCTTTTAGCCAGTTATCTTCTTTCTTCAATGGAAAATCAGGAAACCCGATTATCTAATCAACAGCTCTCACAGAACTCCAAGTTTTCATTCACAGTTTTCTCTCTAAATTTTCCATGTCACTTTTTTTCCTCTTTCAAAGTTTTCAGACTTAAATACCAAGAATAATATTACATGGAGCTATTCTCCCTGCATATATCAGCTGGTTATTATCACAGTGATTTAATATATTTTTGTCTGTCATTTTATCTGTCATTTAATCTATTTTTCATCTGTCATCTATCATTTATCTGTCATCTGTTCAAAAGTTAGAAACAGAAGTTAGAAAGTGTTCGGGAGTTATAGGGGCAAACAGGGATTCAGTTACAGTGAATATGCAAAAAAAAACCATGGTTATAAATAATGAACATGGAAAGGTTCTTGCAAAATTCCTGTACTTATTTATTGGGCAAAATGTGAAATTGTAAAAATGTCAGTAATCACAGTACAGTTTTGCTGAATATTGCTCCACATACATACTGTCTATCATAAACACTGTAACTACCCGTTTTTAATTTCAGTCAGTTTGCAAGCCTGCCAGTTAGAGCCATACATTTTTTGACCCTATTGACTTGAGGAGAAAGTGAATTAGAGAACTAAAAGCTTAAAAGAATCATGGAGTATCTATGTGTAACAGGATCATAGAATGGTAAGCATTGGAAGGGACCGTCTGGAGATCATCTAGTCCAACCCCTCTACTAGAACAGGTTCACCCAGAGCAGATTGCACAGCATCGCATCCAGGCAAGTTTTGAAAGTCTCCAGAGAAGACTCCAGAGGAGACTCCCCAGCCGCTCTGGGCAGCCTGTTCCAGTGCTCTGTCACCCTCGAAGTAAAGAAGTTTTTCCTCATGGAAAAACAGATGGAAGTTCCTGTGTTCCAGTTTGTGCCAGTTGCCCCTTTTCCTCTTGCTGGGGACCACTGAAAAGAGTCTGGCCCCATGCTCTTCACATTCACCCTTTAGATATTTATAAGCATTAATAAGATCTCTTCTCAATTTTCTTTTCTCCAGGCTAAACAGACCCAGGTCTTTCAGCATTTCCTCGTAAGAGAGATGTTCCAGGCCCCTAATCATCTTTGTAGCCCTCTGTTGGACTCTCCCCAGTAGTTTCCTGTCTCTCTTGAGCTGGGGAGCCCAGAACTGGACACAGTACTCCAAGTGTGGCCTCACTAGGGCAGAATAGAGGTGGAGGAGAATCTTCCCTCAACCTGCTGGCCACATTCTTCTTAATGCATCCCAGGATATCATTGACCGTCTTGGCCATAAGGGCACATTGTTGGCTCACAGAACAGTAGAATTGTTTTTAATGGTCCTTACTTGGTGACAGAAGGCTGTACTGTGCTAATGCAGCCAATTAAAGCTTGATGCTCTTGCCTTTGCTTGAAAAATGTCACTGCAGATCTTATCACCACGGTAAGGCCTTTGCTTCTGTGCTCTGAATGAGAAGCACCCTGTTGGACTCAACCTGATGGGTACAGCCCAGGTTTGCCCGTAAAGAAATTCATGCGTGCTATGGAAGGGCCAATGATCTCATTCCTCTGCCCAGGGAATTCTGCACAAGATGAAGTCCTCATGTTTGAACACTACACCTACTTGATCCAAATCTTAGAGTCTAACTTAGAATATTTCACATTTAATCCAAAATGTTCTCTCATCTCTTGACCATAACAGTACTTCAACAACTCTTCTCATTAGTATTCTTATTCCATTAGTAATCTCTTTATTTGTAAATCATCTATAAAAAGGATAAAACAAGCCTTTTGGACGTTTTCTTCTCATGACATAGAGATCTATCAATTTTGGATAGATTTAATGAGTCTAGAAACCCTCCTTCTCCTGGAAATTTAGTATCCTACAAGTCCTTTTCCTATTAAGCTGGAAACGTCTTCAGGCTTCCTACTTTTCTAGCCACTTAAGGAAACCCTAACAAAATGTTTTAATTTACTCTGAAAAGCACGTAAAATGGAAAATTGTGGCTGGGAATCCTGCTCCAGCCAGTGACCTACAATTGCCATAGGAAGCTGTGGCTCCCTCCTGTCTTTGCTGGTTTTCCGTTGAGAAAGAGTTGGGTCAGCTTGTAGACTCCTTGCTTCCAAGTCCCCACATAAGAAATCTGAATCAAGACCTGCACTGCTTAGCTGAACTACAGTCATGGAGGGCAGAGATCTCACCTTCCAGCAGCCAGCTTCATGCTCCCAAGCCTGACCACTAGTTATCTAAGCAAACCCAGGTTCTCTGACCCTGTCCCTCCTTCTGCCGTCTCCTGTTTTTTATTGCTCCATTCCTCTCTCCCTTCTCTCACTCTT
>NW_010390180.1:51917-53855 GCF_000710305.1 Buceros rhinoceros silvestris | reverse complement strand
GCTTATGGCTGCTGGCAGAGGTAATTGGCGCGTCTTGCCTTCAACTGGAAGAGAAAAAGCATTTTCTTCTCATGGGGACATGGGTGCAGCAGGTGAGAATCATGCACTGGATGCCAGCCAGCTCACATATACACCTCTCTGGGGAGGGAGGGAGGGAGGAGCATGGCACGTACTCTGTCTTCTTGCCAGGCTGCACGCTATCTCTTGTCTCTACTGCTTGTTTTGAAACCGCTTTCCATTTCTGAACTTTCCAAGTGAATACTCCTGCAGTTTGAAATGCTTGAGGGGAAGTTGAATCCTTGGCTTCTGGGCAAGTTAGGCAGCTCAGTCTGCATCCAGCTTGGAGGCAGGGTTTAATAAATTGGCTCATAAGCTGCTTGGTTTTGTATCTTTTATTCTATCTGCACACTTGCTTAAAATTATCCAAACAGAAAATAGCACCTCTGACTGCTAGACTGAGAATCCTCCCTCTGTCTCACCTATGTTTGACCACAGTGACTGCCCAAAGCATACTTATCATTACTAAGTTGGTAACAACCTGCAGACTTTTGATCCCTCCTCCCATCCATTAAGTTTAGGATTAGGCTTTTCAGCTCGTGGCTCTCAGAGGTGGTGTCCACCTCCTTCATATGACCTGAGGAACATATCTCAGGGAGGAGGGTGCTTGTTCCCACTGTGTTTCTGTTGCTGCCAGAGCAGACTGAAGGGCATCTTACTGCCGTAAAGATAAAAAAGCAGCCTTACATCTTGGGAGCTTAGACGCTCCAGAAAGCACAAGGCTCAAGAAATATCAAAGCACAATAAAAGGTATTTCCTATCTGTGACAGCCTTTGGGATCTTCTTGGGCTTTTGGATGAATATTCCCTTAATTTTACTGAAATACTAACCAGCTCTGCCATTTAGTACACATAACCATAGCTGAGGTTATGAGGTTATATAGAGTCTCCTACTCTACATTCTTTATTTCTTTACTCTCAGTTAAGCTGGCAAACCAAGTGGAAGGTTGCTGTCTTTTGCCCTCCTCCCGCTCTTTTTTTTCCTCATTATCTTGCAGGTCTGTATGCAACAACAATATAGTGTGGTCTGAATTAAAGAACTGTCAGTATCAACAGCCTCATCCTGTCCCTTCTCATTTTAGCCCTTCTCATTGGACTGATGATTGTATTCTAAGGGCATCCCTTGCCAAGGATATTCCAGGCTAGTATAAGGAACAAAGCTTGAACCTTCTGTATCTACAATCCTTGAGTATTTCAGGAAAACGCCTTTCATCTTGAAAGCTAGAGACACTAAATAAACATCTTTAAGCTTTTTAATCAGCAGAGAGGGGATGTGGTGGATTACTGGTATACACAGAATTGCATCTTATTTGGAGGGGGCAGGAGTGAGTAATATTAGTGCACACATGAATTGATGTTGAAACCAGATACAGCTAAGATGATCTCCAGAGTATTCTTCCTGATCCTTTTTATTACTTCACTGTCAAAATTGTTTTCTAATATTATTTATTGTCTCAAATATCACGTTCCCATCTCTTGGAAGAAAAAAGGCTGCCCAGTCTTTCATCTTCTTCTGGTTGTATTTCTTTGCCTCATTACACATTTGTTTTTATGAAGTATTTGATCATATTTTCCAAAAATCATTTAAGCTTTGAGTATCTTTCTAAAAGATATTTTTTTAGTTCAGCCAAGAAGTTACGGGCCTAAGGCCCATCTCTACAATGACAGAAATCAGACAAGTTAACTATTGTGATGGATGTTGAGTGAGACACAATAGAGTATAAATACACTGCTGACCTTATTGTAGGGTAGTCACTGTATGAGTACATTGATTAAGTCCAAAAAGAGGCTGTAAGGAAACAATGACTCAAGATAAGCCATTCCACAGGAATAGAATAATAGGAGACCAACTGGCTCTGAGAGCACTGGCGTGATTTCCTGC
>NW_010390180.1:47856-51841 GCF_000710305.1 Buceros rhinoceros silvestris | reverse complement strand
CTGCTGAGGCCATTGGACTGGTTTTGTCTAGAAGGGCAACAGCCCAAGAACTGACAAAACCAAAAGAAGTCCCTCTTTCCAGAGAGGAGCCAGTTATTGGAGGGGGAAATCATGCTGATCTCAAGACCTGCAAGGCCCCATATGTAGAAAGACGGACTGTTACGAGCAGATGGTAAGGTGAACATAAACATAGTATGAACTATGTTTAAAATATATGCATGTGCACTTTTTCCTGGTTTTAAAAGAGTTTGTGGTGTTTCTTTTTATTCTGTCATAGCTAAGGGAACATTATGCAGGTCTCAGATTCTTTGGGTTTATATAATTTTCTATGCCCTCCTTTAGTAAATCTTGTTTGAAATGACGCTGCTGGGGTTGTTATCTGCAGTGCACCACAAATGGAAGGAGTTTCTGGAATAGCAGCGCTGTGATTGATGTGATGTGATGTGATGATGTGATTCCCGTGTGGTGTTTTATGGCCACAGTAGTAGCAGGATCCACTTCCTCTCCCATCACTGAATAAGGTGTTTCCAGGAAATTTGTCACCTCTCTTTCACAATTGCTTAGATATGCAGATTTAAAATTGTCCACATACACCACTTGTAAACTCATGTCTCAAGTATTCGGGAACTTAACTTAACATTCAAGGACCATGTGTTTTTGAACTGCAGTTGTCCCTTGTGTATGTTTGCACCAGCATTTAGTGACATAACAAGTTTGAGTTTTGAAGCAGCTCAACTCATTTTTTGGCTGTGCAGCCTGGAAACTGTCACCTCAACCTCCTGCTAAACTCCGCATAAAAGGCAATCTATTTCTATACAGAGTAATTCCTTGCTCAGGTTACTTTAGTAACCACTAGAAGTTATCCAGTTAACACAAGTATTTAATTATACTTTTACTGTTAGTTAATGACATTTTAGGCATATGTGGTCCTTGCATTAAAGCTTGACACTTGATAAACTCCCCTAGTACAGGTGTGTGCACATGGGTGTTGTTTACCTCAGTGCAATTATGGTTGTGTTGTGATAGTCTGTCTGGGGATTGTTAATCTTCAGCAAACCCTATTCCATCCTTCTAAAGCTCTTATTAAAACACTCAAAGAAGCAAAAATACCAAGGAAAAGAATGCAAAGATTCAGAGCATATATATGCTCTTCAAAATGTACAGCTATATTACAATGGTCTTTTTCGGCCATTTTGACAGCAATAACAGAAAGTGTATGTAAAAGTTGATTTAACTTTCCAGCATTTGCATAACTGCCCTGAAAGACGGCCTTGCAATTGCCTTGGAGAACAGATGGATGACCTCAGTGCAGTCTCCTCAGCAAGTAAACATGTCCTCTCACTTTTTCTGCTGTAATCTGGCTTTTGTGAAACTGAATTGCCTGCACTAGACTTGCTCATTTAGTTAGGATTGTCCGTAGTGACAATGTCTAGGGTTAATTTAACTCTTTGGATGGCAGAGGCTGTAGACAAACGTACAAGCTGTTTTTTGCTATGTTAGTAGCTCGCAAACCTGTTGATAATACTGACACTGACTGCAGGCAGAAGCTCTAGAAGAAAATACACTTGGGTCAAACAAGGAGACAGGTTAGCAGAGGTATGGCAAACATATCCACAACCGATCCAGCATAATGTTACCTGCCATTTGTGAGAGGAAATTAATACATCATACAAAGTTAATTGCTATTTTGAGGTTGGAATGTAACTACAGCAACAAAAGGACAAATCCTTTCTCTATGACTACTGGCAAAACAGACCTTTATATGAAACCTAGGATGCAAATGTGGACATGCACCTGTCTTGTGCTGGGCTCTACATGGATAAGGTCTGTGATTTCCCCTTACATTTTATACTTCATTCACTTTAAATTATGATATTTTCTTTTTTTTTTTTTTTGGCAGTAAGTAGATAGTTATTTTACAATGCATATAATTTCTGTGACAAGTCCATATGCCTTACACTTCTGTCCAGTTCCACTTTTATCAGGCAGCTCTAGCATTATGAGTAGAGAGCAGACTTCTGTTTGGAGCAAGTGAAGACACAAACACACACATCAGTATTGTCAACTCACCCTGCTGTTAATGCAGCATCGTTCCAGTGGGATAAATATTATAGGTATTTACCGTCAGAATATTTCCCTATTTCCACCATGACCATACAGCCATTCAACTGCCTTATGTTTTTCTATCATGCCTGTAATTAGGATGAAGGCTGGTCTGCTCCATTTTTGAGATATCCAGAGGAAAACCACAAACCCATGTATCTGCATACTTGATACTGTCATGTACTGGCATGTGCTGTCCTCTAACTCCTCCACAAGGCTCCCACCCGGAGCCAAAATTTTGGATCTTCTATATTTCTGTTTCATTCTAAAGCATTCTTGCACTCAGAATGGCCTTGCTGTAGTTTATTCTCATGATAAGGTAGAAATGAAGGGCTCATATCATCAAACATATTTGTCAAATACCTTTCCACAATATGGCACTTTCTCTTTGACCAAGTGCCTGGGTCTTGCAGAGCTCTAGGAAAAACTGATACACACAGAGAGTCTGGCTATCATGCTCAAGTATTCCTAGCTACATACCTGCAGTATGGAGAAATAGGCCCTGTAGTCACCCCATTCAAGCTATGTTAGGCTGTGCCAGGTGGGTAGCCAAGAATTCCTCCAAAGAAAATCTTTTTCCATGCTCAGCACTTTAAACGTCTGCATAGACCAAAGAGTTTCGGAGCTCGTCTTGAATTCTCACACCAGTGTTCCCTACTGCAATGTGTCTTTCCCGTTAGGTTCACTTGCAGGAGTCTTGATGGCAAAGATGCATTTCATCAGGTTCATGGTTGCCTTGCAAACCTCTGAGATAGCAACTTCAACCAGCCTGATTTCACCTGCTGGTATCAGTCCCTCTGCCCTGACTTCTAAAACACATGGAGAGCAGGAGGAGACTGATATAGTAGAAATTTGTCATAAAACTTACTGAAGCAGGACACCTTGTTATCCATCATCCCACCACAAGGATAATATTTTTTCTCTGATGATTTTCTAGATATTATTGCAGAAATGTGTCCATGGACAATCCGAGTCCATCACCATCCTTTGGGCCTTTCTCCTCTGTGTATCTGCTTCAGCCCAGTGCCATCTTCTTCCATCGTACCAGATGACTTAATTGTCCTCTCCAGATTTCTCAATTTCATTGTCTAGGAATCAACTTTTTATGTCTCTTTTTTAGATGCTACAGATCTTTCTTTTTGTTGCAGGTGTACTTTGAATTTTCAGACTTATAACAATAATCTTGAGAAAGAGAAATTAAAATGGGGAGGGGGGGGGGAATTGAATCACAGCAAACAAATAAATTTTCTTAAGACACCATGATGTACGCTTCTTATAAGTTTTCCAGAGTAAGATATTCTTGGATTAGTCTGGTGATTAGCTTCTGTTTCTGAAAAATCGTATCTCTGACCACTTCTGACAGGCTTTTGACTTCTAAAAAACCCTTCTTGATTTTATATATTGCAACATTGCTCTGACAGTTTTTGTGATTGCTAATAAATCATTAATTTACTTCAAACAATCCCATATATCAGTGTTCAGGTAACTTGCATGTCTTCAGTATTTTTTCCATTAGGATTTGGTAATAAAATACATTGCAGTGCATAGTAAAAAATGCACACATCAAAGCTGGTTTTTACAGAATTGAGAGAATGAATCTCAATACCATAGGCAGATATTTCTGGAATCAGAGGAGAGCTTTCATAGATTAATCAGATCCATATTCACAGTACCTAGTACATCATGAAAGGCATCTTCACAACGTATTTAAAAGTAATTACTATATATACATGTTTCTGTGTGACCATTTATGGACATTATACTGTAGATGTTATTTTTGTTATTTTCCTGTAGAAGGTGATATTGAGAGGATAGTTGAAACCAGATTTCAAACTTTATCAGTATGCTGATAGTATTATCAGATTATCAGTACTCTGTCTTT
>NW_010390180.1:7777-47769 GCF_000710305.1 Buceros rhinoceros silvestris | reverse complement strand
TTTGTTTTTTTTTTTTTTTTTTTTTTTGTGGCTGGAAAAGAAAGGAATATAACTACCTGTAAGTTTGCTGGATGGGTTGCAGAACATCTGGTGAACAGCTGCTTTCTGAAGACAAAGTTATTCAGATAATCTCACTGAATAGTTTTAGGGTGCTGTCTAGGAACAAATGGCAGAAATTACCTTATTATGGCTTATACCTAATGATAGCCAAAACGTCTCCTTCTCACCGCTCCCCCCACCCCCCCCCAAGTACTTAACACGCAAAAATATGTAGCAGGGCATGTTTCCTGGCCGTCTTCACAGCATTAACACTTGCAGTGCTGCTGCCTATAAAAGCTGCTCTGAAGTCCATTAGCAAAATGGATTGTTTCTCATTAAGGACCTGCATTCCCTTTGGTTGCTTGCCATGAAGTGAAACAGCAGGTCACAAAGATATGTGCAAAACTGTTAATAAGCCCATGCAAAGGAAATAAACACACCGCAGCATGTTGCCAGCAGTTTCTGGAACCTTGCTCAGCACTTGCACATCATATCTTCAAAGCCCTGAGGAAAAACATGGGGGTGAGAGGTGCTCACCTCAGCACATTTGTCCTCTCTATCATTTGCATCATTTCTTTAAAATGAAGGGAAATCTGAAGAATACTCTCAAAACAACTTTCTCTCATTTAAAACTCCTATGTGCTTTATCCTGAATTTGAAGACAGAGAAGGGTTCACTTTCCTAAAAAAAAAAGGAAAAAAAAAGAAAAAAAAAAGGATATGTGTAAATGTAAGGACCTGGCAAGCTTTCACCTTGTTAATATTTTCATCACATATCTGAGAACAGAGCAGTGGTTGCATGGAACTGATAGTTGAAGTGGGAGAAGAAAAGATGGAGGTGTTGTTTAAAGCACACCTGAAGCACTGTTTTGTAGAAGTGAGACACCAGATTAGCAGCTGATTAGCAAAAGGAAATTGTGAAGTAAATCACCATGCAGCAGAAGAAACTCAGATACTTTTACATTGCCATACAGAAGACTAATTAAGTTTATGGAAGCATGAGACGAAAGTCTTAGAAACCACAAAAACCCTCCAGAGCCCTCCTGTCTAGTCTTCTGACCCACAGCAGGACCAATCTTTCTTGAACTATCCCTAGTAGAGGTATCTTCTCAGCCTGGTAGATCCCTGCCAGATCTATCTTCTCATGTCTTCAGGGAGGTCACAGCCTCCCGACAAGTCTTTCCAGAGCTTTGTTAGCCTTGCTTGTAGAGTTGTGCCAATGACTACCATTATTATATTTTTATTTTCTGTAGAGATGAAGATGGTGCATTCCTCTAAATATCTGAAGACTACTCTCCTCAGACTAAGAAACCCAGAGGTTTTTTTCTCATGGACCACGTCATCAAGGAAAAAGTACATACGTAATACGGTTGGTGGAAGCTCCGTAAAGTTATGCTTCACAAAATGGGACCTGTTATTTTGTGCTGTAAATCAGCCATATGCTGCACTTGACAAGGTGAAGACTCATTTGAAGTCTGTCTCACATACAATCTGCTGTGTATTGGTTTTGCATGTAAACATCTCTTTCAATAGACTCATATCCTAGTTTACAGATGACCTGTAGGCCTACAGTAGTTTTTGTTAGGATATGTTAAGAAAACAGGCAGACTTTGTCTTGTACAATAAAACCCAGGAAGTACATGTGATTCCATATGTGTCTCAAATCTCCAAAGGTAGGGAAGGGCTGTAAATGCTTCACTGACTCCGCAAGATTCTCGTGTCGCATCTTACCATGTGTAGCAATGTGATGATAGTTCCAAAAGAACCTCAGGTTCAGTTGTTTTAAACATTTTCTCCTCTGAGTGCTACCTTAAGAAATTAAGGAAATTAGACAGCAGAAGAAACAAAATAATAATAGTAAAACTACAAAATGCACACACAAAAATCACAGTCCAATTTGATTAACTTCTAGACAGTGCTTCAGTCAGGTGGATATTGTGAGCACATTCATCCTAAAGGACAAACTGCATGTGGAAGAATGAGGATTGCTTCCACAGAAGGCCAAATTACAGTTGAAATTTTTCCCTATTTCTTTTGATATACTTAAGGCTGAAGAACTGATTTAAAGTCTCACCTCCAATTTTCCTTGTTTCTGTTAGGAATCAGACTCCATAGTAACATAACAAATATTTTGCCTTTTCTAGTGGTTTAAATTCCTTTTTACTCCTCTGGTGAGGAATTCTTGAGAACTAAGATGTGCCAGTGTATGTTAGTGATACAGATAAATAAGTCTGCACTTCTGTAGTACAGACAACAGCTGAAGAGATCTGAAAATAAATATGAGATATTATGCAGAAAATTTAATTTTTAAAAACTCTTCCTCCTTTATTGTAACTCAAAGTGGATGTAATATAAAAAAGTATTTTCAGAGATGGATTACATCTTTATTTTTCTTTTACAATAATCATTATACTGTTGTTTAAAGTAAATAGGGGATGTAGATCAGCATGGGAAACTTAGTAGGCTACCTGACGAAGAAGAAAGGTCCTACTGACTTCCAGACTTTGGCTTTGGAGAATCATATTTAAATTCGTATTAATTAAAAGTGCACAGAAGAGCAATATTTTCATTCTGCTGAAGGAAAATTTTTCAGACAGCAGCTTGATTCAGGGCTCAACCATCTGTATGTACTGTCTCCTCTGCCATCTCACTAACAGTGGAGCTAGGATCACCACATTTGGAGTTCATAGCCACATATTTCTGTTGCTATGACAAGCTCCATCTGGAAAGTAAGTTGCACAGCAACATAATGAAGGAAGTATTTACAAGTGTTCATCCAGAAGACAACTCATTTCAGGGCTACTTTGACCAAATTTTGTTTCATATGGCTGCTACTCTTCCTTTGTTACATGCCATCACAGGCCATTCTACTCTGCCAACATGTAAGGAGTCTCAATTTTAAAGTGCTAAAGAAAAGAAAAATCCATGTGCAAATCCTGATTTTAAGTGTTAAGACTAATGTGAGGAGAAGAGGAGTATTGGTATGAAATTAATGTCAATAAAACCCACGTCCCTCAATTGGCCCTGGTCGCTTCTGTGACTGTACAGAAGTAGTGGCCCAGATGCTCCCCTCCATTCCATTGCATGTTGTTATCTTTAAGGAGAACTTGCCATGGTGGGAACAATTCTACTAATTGTTGAAACTGTAATTCTTACAGAAGTGACTTGTTTTTTAGCAAAGGAACCTACTTTTTTTAAGGTCAAATTTGCTTTGAAAACTCTGTGTTTTCTTCTGTGATTGTTATATAGTGTATTGTAAAAGACTTCTATAGTCTTCTTCATCCGAAGCCAGATGTGTGAAAAAGGGGTGAAAAAGAGCAGCAGCCACCACCAAAACCCACCAGATAGTTCCATGTATTTACATTCATTCAGGGTGTATGAGAAGCTCGAGCATGCTCTACCATTAGAGAGAGATATCCAAAGTCATTATTCACCATGAGTCACACCAGGTACCACTCTCATCAGTTTCTACCAAAGACTTGATTTTTTTTTTTCAATGATATAAACCCCAATATTCAGTCTTTAAAATAGCAAAACTTAAATTACACTTGTATTGTCAGCACCTTCTTTGAATTTAATAGACTAGCATGACAGATTTCCATACTTAGCTGAGTTAGGGATGTTTTAATAAAGTTTTCAAACTTTTAAAGTTTGGTACGTAATCCCAGACTCTTCTGAAGAGGGAGAAAGGCTGGCATGATGCAGATGGTACGTCCTTCATTTTCACCTGTCTGTCTGCCTTCCCTGAGTACATTTGAAAGGGCTGCTTTAACCTGATGACAACAGTATATAGCCTGTTCTGGCGGTACCCACCTTTCCTTCTTCCCTAGTCTGCTGGCAGTCTTCTCCCTATGGCCTTTCTGTTCATTACGTTGTGGAGGGTGCACAGCTGAAAGGCAGTTTGAATGCATGACATTCATTTACCTGACTCTCACTACCAGCTTTACTGCAACAGAGATGCAGACGGATATCTGCAGGAGGCAAGTGTCTGCTCAGGTGCAGTACAGACTGGTATGCCAGAAAGCTTGAATCAAGAATAGAGCTAGATAGTCTTCATTTTGAAATATATCACGTGTTCTAATATCTCACATATTGTAAGTTGCCCATCCCAATGAGGTTCAGAGGAGGATAAATTTTCAGCTTAGACTGAAATATTCAAAAGAAGTGTTGAATTAGAAAATATTTGACATACTAAATGTGTTATTATTCAGTTTAAAAAATATCCATATCTTTTTCCTCTGCTTCACCTTCAAGCTGACCTTAGGCTGAAGTGGGAAACAAAAAAGTACTTTTTGTTTTGTGATGCAGGAATCTTTTTCAGGTTGAACATGAAAAAAAAAAATACCAACCCTGAATACACATGCTTTTGATATACCATCACTGTGTTTCACTGTTAGAGATGTCTAGAAGTGGGATTCAAAAGAGCACAGTGAAAGGACTTTGTAATTGCACATCATAGTCTCTGTACTGAACACGCCATCTGTCGTGAAATGGGTGTTTTCCAAAGTACCTCAACTCTACTGCCTTAAATGATACGCAGCTGAATTCATGCCCTTGCTAGGGGAAGAAAATAAATGTTTCTTCAAGTCTGTGTAGATCCATGATTTTTGCCCACAGTAGACAAAAGTCTGGCATCTTGTTCACGGTTAGAACATAAAACTTTTCCCATTACATTTTTGATAACATATCAAAAAAACACTTCATCTTGTTACAAAGAATTCAGAGCTGCGACTTAAGCAAAATAAATGGGAATTAAATGAAATCCCCAGAAGTGCAAAACTAGAAATTAGAAAACCACAGAGAACAAAACAAAAATTCTGAGAAACTTAAATCTTCTCTAGGGACAGACACCAAGTGGGACAGGAAGTAGTGATATACTGTGTGCATATGTATGTTAAAAGATGCTTAGCCCTTAACACAACGAAGTAAGTTAGATTTATATTTGTTGAGTTGGTGGGCTGTTACTTTTATCATTAATCTGACTCACTCAATTTCACCATAGTAAGACTTCTGAATAAATCATCTGTATTTCACTCTTTGTTTCAGCATTGTTGAGCCTAACATATTTCTCCCCTCTGTGTGGACTTCTAGAGGAAAAAGGAACTGGAAAACTATGGTCTTTTCTTTATTTCAGACATAGTTTTGTCCCTTTCTGGAAGAAACTGATTCAAGTTAAAGGAGATGCCTGCATTTACTGAATCCCCTGAGTATCTCTAGCAATTTTTCCCCTTACCTGAAACAGAGGAACTGGTGGGGTGATGGGAGGTCCAGGCCCAATGTGCTACTCTGTCGTTCCAGCTCCTACAAATTTTGTCCTTCATGGGCATAGGAGGGGAGGATCTTCAGACCTTCCCAGACAGCAAAGGCAGTTTTAAGAGGCACAGGCTGTTGCTGCCTCTCTGTTGCATAGCCGTGAGCTGTATCGGTGAACGTGGGGTGAGGTAAACAAATGTGTTTGCCTAGGTAGTGATGCATGCCGAGGGAGCTGCTTCAGCGGCTGCAGCTGTAAGGCAAGGTTATCTGTGACAAGGTTATCTATCTGCTGGAGGTTATCCGTATTTGCAGCCATCTGAAGACGAGCATAACCTTGAGGTTCAGTTGAAGTTCAGTTATGTCTTGTCAGTCTGTTTCTCTGCTTTTCATTTTCCCAGTGGGTGATTATTATTTTTTATATTTCGCCACAGTGACATAGAGAAATATTTATCTCATTTTTCAACTCATGGTTACAAAGTATGGAGTATATTGGCTCTGCAACACATCACATTGGTGACAGACCCAAGCACTGAATACAGAAATCTTGAATCCCGGGGCACCCTTTAACACACAAGGCCTTTGTTGCACTTGGAAGAAGACCACAGAACCAATCATGTCTCTGCTGCACTATCCCTGGGAATTACAGATAGCCATAACCTTCATCGTTCACTAGCTTAGCTGGATGTTACTCTGAGCATATGTGAAATGTGACACAGAATAAGAAATGCTACATGGAGAGAAGTTGTTTTTCTGCCGTAATTCTGGTATATATTGCTTCACTGAAATACATATAGTTGAAAATTCTTGTTAACAATGCATTTTCATGTTTCCAATACACAGGCTTATTATTGCTGCAGTGATAGTATAGTCCCACTTTTTACTAGAAGGTATTATTTTAACAGCCAAAGTCAGGAAATCCAGGAGTTTGTCCTTTAAAATTACTTTTTTTACTACAGTAACCTTATAAACTATTCAATATGACATCAGGCTCATTTAATTGCTAAAGCTGAGAACAATCCTGCAGTATGACTTTCTACTTTTTCCCTCCTTCTTTGTGGCATTTCAGGATGATTTGAAGTATACATATATATATATACATATTTCCACTCCCCTAGCATTTTATATAGACTTTACAATAAAAGCCATTAGACTTTCAAACTATTAAACTATAAGACATTTGGAAAAGTTGACTTATGTCCTGTATTAGATACTCACAATAGTAAGCAGCAAGGAGCTGATCTTTGATCTTACTTCCAGATGAAATATTTTTGTTACTTTTTTTTACCATATGAAGTATTAATTGAACAATGATGCTTTAAAAATGTGCATACAGAGACCGTTAGATCCACCCATGTTATTGTACAGCAACTTGTTTGATGTTTCATATTGTTCAGCACAAGAACATCATTAGAATATTCTGTCTGGCAAGAAAGGATATCAAGTTAAAAATGAACCTTTGCCTCAGATTTTTTTTTTTATTTTCAGTCTAAATCTGAAGCTCTCGAAATACGCTCCTGAACTCTGTGCATTAGGGTGGATTCAGAGATCTCTGCTGCTTCATATGGGACCAGGCTGTCCGTGCCCAGAGGATACTGCAGGCGCTACTGTCCCTGTCCCCCAGGGCTCCCCTTATCCTGCCTAGAGCCCAGGACCTCATGTCAGCCCCTGCAGTGTCAGTCCCTGCCACAGTGATGCCACAGAAGGACCAGTCTCCAGCTCCCTACTTTCCTGCCTTGCCCAGGCCAATTGACAAATTGGCAGTGAAGAAACTCCCAGGCTTTTGCTGCCACAAAACCGAGTTTCTCCCTTTCTGACCTAGAAACCCTCAGCCAGCTCCATCTTATACACTTTACCCATAAATCAGTCAACCACGCATGCATGATACACATCATCTTCGTATCATATTTCAGCCATAAACTCACAAGCTATTGTATCTGGTTCTACAGATTTTAATGTTGACTGATACAATTGCTGATGATGCAAGAAGTTCATCTGAGCTCTTCGGAATGTAGTGTTTCTGTTTTCTATATTGGACTGAATTCTTGCATTCAAAACAAAGGCATTCTGCCTTTTGTTCCTTTAGCTTTTGCTGAAATGGACTGGGAATTAAAACTCCTTTTTCATTTCAGGCCATCCTTGTACTCAAATTTGACTTTGACCATGTCAGTCATCAATAAAAGCAGCATGTAATATCTCGTCTTGCATTTATTCTGACTAGATGCGATATACAGTGCATGCAGCTTGTTTTTTATTTGCTCTGGTCAGATAAGTGAATCTGCAGTATCCTCTGCTGGATCTGAACCAGTTTAAGTTTCCTGTTTCCAAAGGTGCCAGAACTGTAGGACTTAATTCTCAGGTATGACTTCAAACCATATGGGGCAAAGTACCTAATTCCACTTCTCCTCCACCACAGGTATGGAAATGGATAAAAATCCACGTACACTTAAATGTATTTCAAAATTTTGTTAGACATAAACTTCTCCATCATTTTTAGTCAGACTAGAAGCAGTCTCCAACAACACTGAATATACTGTTTTCAATATTCTTTTGTTGTAAGTAGACACTAGAAGCTCGTGATTTACATGGTCAGGAACTAGTTGGCCAAGATAATTTGCTACTTTCGAGTAAGTAGCAAAGTACTAAGTACTAAGCACTAAGTACTAAGTAAATCTCTAAAATTTTGAGAAAGAAGCTATCTCTGAGAACTACATCATGCGCATTGCATCTGCCTCATGATTCTTTTAAACACTTTAAGCTCTTCTGGAACAAAAACATATACTTATTGTTTAAAAATAAAATGACTTTTAATAATAGAAAGCTTGAGAGATCACTATGATACTCCAGTGTTACGTCTTGCAGATCCATTGTAACTAGTTGGACCATGAAGCCATAAAGCTTAAATAAAATTGATGAGCTGTGCCCTAACTTTGAGTATATTAATCTTCTAACAGAGATAATATTCAGCTGCTGATTGTCTTTTAAAGCTGTGCTCAAACCTGAAGAGCAGCCAGTAAAATAATATTACTCTCTCTCATAATTTACTATTTTATGTACTCACAGAAGCAGCTACATTTTTTCAAATGGTTAAGTAATAGTGGATGGGGTTTCGGGTCTGTAAATCTGGGAAAAGCAACACAAGTTTCAGATGCTGAGCTAGAATATATCCAATTTTGCCTATCAGCAGCAGACATATTGGCAATTGATGGTTAGTTATTGGTCACAGATTCTTTATTGTTGGTGACAAATAGCAACGCTTGAATGTCACATCTATCACAGGGCTTATGCAGCTCTGTATGTACCATCCTGATGGCAACTGTGAGGCTGTTTTAGCTCTCAGCTTGAAGCAAGGCTCTGTGACAAAACCAAGAGAAATGCCTATTTATCAAGGAAAAAGGACAGTAACTGGTACAGACCACAGAAATAGTTCTCCTATTACTGGGTTTGTGACAAACCTATTTCCTCTTTAAATGGGGGATAGGAAGGTGGGGGGATGGGGTGGCATTGACTGGGAAGCCCTATTTCATGGTTGATGGTTAGAGGGTTGGTTAGAGCTTTGAGTAAGCAAATGGAAAATATTTGAATCAGAAGGAAATGAAGGGCAATAAAAAAGGAATCCCACCACATCTTTCAGCTGGTTAGCTGCTCACAGTAGAGCCGTAAGTGAAGAAAATGCTCTTCCAACTGAAAAATCCAGTTCATAAAAGCCCTGATCCTTACCGTGGCCTCCCTTAGCATAGGAACAGATACAGGGGGTATAAACTAAGGCTGAAGAAAACCGTCCAGTGGGAAAAGAGGCTTATTGCCTTGAAAGACAGATTAGCATCGTCTTTTGAAGGCAAACAAGGCTGCCAGGTTGCCAACATGATCACGTTCACGTACTTAACCAGTAGTTGTTGTCCCATGCAGCCACATATGAAAGGCTGAAAGCCTTTATGTTTTTTCTAGCTATGCCTTATATATATATATATGCCTTATATATATATGCCTTATATATATCCCTTATAGCCTGCAAATACATTATTTTGCCCTAAGAATTACTTAGATTCTCAAGTCATCATTGTTAGAATGGCACTGCCACTACAGCCGGGAATCCCACACACAGCTCCTGCTGGCTTTCAATAGTAATTTAGCATCCAGCTCCTCATCCATCGGTTTAATAATTTACTGTTTTTTAAGATTTTCAATATAATTTGAGAATTAAAAAGATCACTTTCCAATAAATTGGTAGGTGACTGCACCACTTGACTGACATCAGTGTTAATGTGAACTACATGGCTGAATGTTCCACCTACTGTTCCGTAATCTTATCTCAGATCTTGGAATGCTTCCTTGCTGCTGCCTAGGTAATGTAATGATGGTGGATTTTTTTCCTTTGTACAGATAGATTTCCCAATAAAAGTGATGTTTTCTAATCTTCTGTAGTGGTCTTTAAAAACATCCTTTGATGCAAAGTAATGCAGATACTACACATGATCTCAGTAAACAGTTCTTGTCCAGAGACTTCCTTGAAGACTCTCATTGGCCTCTTCTCATGTTAAAGTATGCCACCAGGGATATTAAATTACTGTGCCACCTGTTTCTTATACTGTGTTGTGTACTCTAGAAGCTTTGCCAGAAACATGAACAGACTTACTGTATTATCAATAAAAGGCCTTAAAATTACATTACATGGCAAACACAGGTATTGTTTTGATATGTTTACAGATGCCTTTTTCTACACTATTATTAGTGATTTTTTTATTTGGTAAACTATAAATGTAAAAACAGCATACATCTGTTTGTCACAAACTGTGAAAATAGATGCAGGTAAAAGTTACAGTATTTCTCTATACCTCTATTTCTCTATATTGTTCTAGGGGAATGCTAAGCCTTCTTGTATGGAAGGGCAGCTTATTACAGTCACCATAGCCAAACTGTTTATATCAGCATCATTTCAGAGGCAAATAATTTTCTCTGGGTTAATCACCAAGTTCTGCCAAGTATTATCTGGCTGTTTCCCAAATTGTTTAGTTAGACCTCTGGATATCCATGAGTTCTAATCCTTAAAGCACTGAACATGATAACATCTAATCATGATAACAAACAGTATTTTCAATCAAGTATTCACAAAATGCTCTCTGTTCTGCAAAGAACTGAGAGTAGGGCTGAGCTTTACTTTTACTGAGATAAACTTTTTTTCTGGAAAAGCTAAAGAATCTTTTTGTTTTTACTCTCTGATGCTGCTCATTTCAGAAATCTTGGAAGGTGAGGGCTCATCTTCACTGGAGAATTTTCCCAATACAGTTTAGACAGGCTGAGTTTTGGTACCAATCACAATATGCAATCCTTCAGCTGAGAACAAGTTTGCACTTCTCTAAACCTGAACAGAATCTGGCTCAATACTTAAATTTCATCGCTCTTAGGAAGACAAACTGATGTATGGAGGGAAAAAAACCAACAAGCCACCCAATATGCATTCGGCTCTCAAAGCAAGAATGTCGAAAGAAACCAGAACTGTACTGCTGTTGCCATGCTGACACATAAATTGTAAAGAAATTACTAGCCCTCTAAAAGCTTAAATGCATCCATATGCAATAGCTTACATGTACATATGTGATTTAAAGGATACTCGGTCTTTTCCCTGGTAAAATTATACATCTCCAATTGGAGGTCTTTTAGTATCTCTTAATTTCTCTAATGGAAACCAAACATGCTAGAAAATGTCACATAAATAACCTTCACCACATTGTACCACTAAGAAGAGTATAACTAAGAGTGTAAGTAAATCAGGTCATGTAAGGTAAAAGGCAGCCAGAAATTATATCTAGTCAGCTTTCCTGCAAATATTTTGACTAGAGCAAAGACAGCCTGGGAAAATCTGTGTGGTGAGCAAGCAAGATGTTTTAGCAGATAAAGCTTGTGAGGCTCAAGAGCTTAGAGAATGAACAGAGAAATCAGGAAAGAGAATAACACTTCATCAGAACCTAGGATAGGAGGTAAAGCAATAAGAAAAAAAACACACAATATTCTTTGATCAAACACAGCGGCTAGTCCCTCCATGAGTCATCTTTTAGACAACCCAGCAAAGGAGCTAATCTACCTGGGACCTTCTTCAACGGCAGAACGGCAGTGACCCATATACAAATATGAATATTTGTTATGAAGGTATCTCATTTTTAAACAACTAGAAACAAAGTTTACTGAGACAATCAGACTTCTTTTTTTCCTACAAAGCAAAACCAGGCTGTAAAAGTCCCATTCCACAGGAAGCTCTATTCTTGGTCCAGAACTGCTATTTCCTATATTTACTCTTTTCTGGGTCAGGAGCAAATTCTTTGAACTTTTACACAGATTTTAACTAGGTGAAAATAAATGGGAGTAGATGCTACTTTCATTTTCTCGTAAATTTTCAAAACGCCAGATGCTCTATAGTCCATTACATAGCTCAAGTCTGTCGCACTCAACTCAGCATGGCTTGTCTGTGAGCCTGGATTCCCTCAGTGGTAGACAGGGGTGCTCAGTTAGGACAAATACAGCAGGCTCATGGCAACCTGGAGGCACGCATCATATGGAAACGCAGGCCTGGCACACAGCACCACAGCAGGCACTCCAAGGTTGTGGAGAGAGATAAAAATTGGGTAAGCACCTCTGTTCTGTGTTTCATGCCAGCAATGGGATATGATTATTTGCCATCTGCCCACATTGTGATCAATAAACTCCATATGATGTGCTCTGCAGCATATTGATCTCCCATCCCTTATTCTTTCCCTGGCTACTAAAGTTCAGTAGGTTTTTCTCCTCTGACACACCATTTCTACATACGCTTCTTCTTCCTCCATCCATCTTCCATTCACTCCTCATCTGCTCCCTTTTCACCATTTCTCCGCTCTCCCCTCTGGAGGGGATAAGCCCAAAGCAAGATGAACAAAATTCAGCTGTCACCAACCCTAGGCCCAAATCACCATAGCTACCCCCCAGGCCCTGGGCTTCCATAAACACATTCCTCTCATCCTGCACTTCCTATGAGTATAATTTTTCAAAGTCCCCCATGCAGTCATAGGCAAGAGTGCCTGTTGGAAACCTGTCTGTGGCACGCTTCCTTGGCTGTAGTTACCTGAGAGCAGCTTATGGTGATCATGTATATTATATTTAACATTCTATCCCATAGATGTGGATTCCAAAATCTACATGCTATATAGCTATGAATTTGATGTATTGAAGTTGAAAATAAACTTTTTTAACTAGTTCTTCATTTGCTGGAGTTTTGGAAGGTACACACCACAACAGCATACAAAATATCATGTATATCTTCCAAAGAATGTTTTGGCATGGACTTGAATCTTTCTTGTACTGACCAAAACACTTTTTTGTGGTTTTTTGTCTCACGGTTTTCCTGCTGCAGTCTTTTGAGAATCTACTGTTGGCTCAAGATGCCGTGTTCCTTCTAGACCTCACCGATGAGGCTCAGTGGAGCACAAGGTTCACCATTCTCCCTGTCTGTGCTTTTTATTTTGTATTTTCAGGGTAAACTTCCCAGGGAAATACCTATGATTCATGCTATATTAATGGTAATTAGCTAATTCTATAGCCATTTGCCATGCAATTGCATGGCTTGCCCTACAAAAATAGCTCAACTTGGACTGTCCTGTCCCATTCATAGTTTCTGGAGTCTTTCATTTGCTGGTTGCGGTAGGTTCTCATTTTTTTAATTGCGTGGCTTCTGGTTATAACTGTGTACTAATGCTAGTCTATAAGCATTAAGCCATATGTATGTCTTAACGTGATGTGCTGTATCAGGCTGCTGCTAATGCCTTGGGAGGCAATGCTTCTTCACACTAGGAAGGCTGCTGTTACTATTTTTTCATTGACAGAATCAGAGCAATCATAATTGTCTGTTTCCCTTGGCCTTTTGTCCATCTGTTTATGTTGATGATCTGACATGATTGAATTCCCATTCACAGGTAAACTGTACATTTTTACTAGAATTGTATTTCTCTGGATCCTACTTTTGGGGCTCTTTCAGCAGCTGAAAACCTTTAATATTTTCTTTAGTGGTAGGTGTAGGAGTGTCTGACAGCTTGTCTGATTCCCCAAAGCTTGAATACGTGCTTCATAGTGAAGATTTCCCACTTTTCTTTCAAAGCTAGGTATGAAAGTTGTGTGTGCTGGAGAAAGGAGGCTGGGTGTTCTAACATGTTGGTCTGGATTTTCTCTGCTGCCTCTTGGCCTGCATTGCCCCGCAAAACAACCCTGGTCAGCTTTGGTCACATCTGGAGAGAAGGTAGTGCATCTGGCTTTTGTGAGAAACTCCCTTCCCTGAGCTGCCTTTCAAGTATTTTTGTGGTTACTTCCTCTTCCCAGTGATCTGAACACGATTACTGAAGTGCTTGTACATACTATGCTATGCTGGACGCTTGGTTTCTCTTAAGAGTCTAGAATCTTTAGGCAGTAGGTAAGGCTTCTCTCCTGCTTTCTGGCTGTTCTGGCAATATGATGGACGTGAGCACTTGTACTTTGTGAAGTTTGCTCTATCATTCTTGCTAGCCACTGCACAGAAACTGGCCTTTTTATCTGCTTTTTAACTGCTCTTTTTATCACATTGCAAGTCTCATTTTCCTTTCTTGTCACCGTATTTTCATGCCATGAGGCTAATTGGATAAAACTTAGGAGGTTTTCGTTTTCTCCCAGCTTCTAAGCTCTGGCATTGCTCTATCAGTACACTGAAGTAGTGAAGGTGTTTGGGGCAATTAGCAGTGACTTCTGAACTATGCTCTAACCATTTACCATCTTTTCTGCCTTATATTGTGCCTTCTGCTTGAAGGGTTCCAGTCACATTTTTCTTGTGCAAACACTATCTTGCCACATAGTATCTTTCTAGTCTGGATATGCCAGTTGCACCCATGGAAATATTTTCTACCTTAGCTCCCATTTCTTCCAGGCATAATGTCCTCATTCTTGTATTCTTGTCTTCCTTTGCCACTGGTCCCATTTGTTTAACACCCATTAAATCCCACTTGGTTTTGCAACTTTTCACTGCACCACTGTCAGTTACAAGTTAAAACTCACCTTCTGAAACGCTGTAACACCCTCAGCATCCTGCATTTTTCTCTTTCGGTGAGCTTTGCTGCAGTTTCTGTTGCCATAGTTACGTGACCTAAAGCAAGGCACTTACCAATATCACAGTCTCTCTAAAAAAATACAGGTCTTAGTTTTGTCATTTTTGCTCCTAATTGTTGATCTTTTTTTCAATATGCTTTTTCTTGCTTTTTCTGTGCTACTTGATGAATTCCAGTTCTATCTACTCTATTCATGGTTGGCCTTTAGATGCTTTTTGTTCAGTGAACTATCTCCACACCCAGTAATAAGTTTCCGATGGCTCTTTGAGCGTGCACATCTTTTGTCTCTATCTTCATAAATTAATCCCTGTTTTACTATTTGCTGATTTCATAAGACAGTCCTCAACCATTTAGCTTAGGGAGGCTGTTCTCTTGCTTTTCCAGATTTTTGACCTTTAGTGCCTAAAGACGTTTTTCATTTCTTACAGAAGACATTTCTTAGGGACATCACATATTGCCTCAGGGATTTCACAAGGATTATCCATGTCTTCTCCAATATCTCTTGTCCATTACACATAATCCTGTCACTGGTCATATTTTTATTTTGCTTCTTTTCTAAGCCTATGTCAGAAATTCAGAATTCTTCCATTGGGATCTAAAAAACATCCATTTTATAAATGACAGTCTCCTTCATGAGATTTTGTTGTGGATCTGGGCTGTTACCGTGACACCGTGTCTCTCATTAATTTGACAAATGTTCTTCTGCAACATTCTTCTGTCCCTTCCTTTCTGCAGCATTCCTATATTCTGACTCCATCAACCTGCTGAGTTTGTTCTCTTCTCCTGCCTTACTCATTTTCCAAGTATACAATGATAGAAGCCAAAGCTCTGTGGAATACTCAGGTTTTACTTCCCTTCTTATATACACCACTACTTATTCCCAAATCCCTGTTTTGAAGTATTAGTTTTAAATATTTAATTAGTCCTTTGGAAAAATGCAAATAAGTCATCCTAGGAATAAAGCCTAGAAACTAAACTAGCTTTGGTTCCCATATTGACCCCAGTGCATACTCTACCCACCAAGCTTCAACCTGATGCCACAGTACCTGCTGCTTGCCCAAGCAAGCACTGTTACAGCAGTCCTCTAGCTGCTTTCAGCTAAATAAGCTTGAAATGATGATACTTGAGGTGAGAAAAGAGATTCCAAGATAAGAATGGGTTTGCATTCACATTAGTTCTCACCAGGCCTGTGTGTGAAAGAATTTAGAGTCATGAAGCACCCTTGAGCCTTCACTTTGGAAGCAACCTATTCAGTGCTGGGTCCTCTGCACTTTGATTCGATGCTTTTCTTCAAGCTCCTTGGCCCCAAAAATGAGAGAGAGAATAATGGCAGACAGTATTGTAGAGGGTTGGGGTGGTTTAAATAGTTACTTTAGAGGTGAAAAATCTTTATTCTTTGTCTGAAGCTGGTGTGATTTTATTTAATGATGTCAGCATAGTTTTAAGATTTAGGGTTTCATTTTGGTCTAAGTTTCTTTTTTTTTTTTCCTAGCTAGCTGTACAAATGTGATTTTTGGCAGGTATTCTGGGCTTGTTCTTTAGCACAAAATCTGGAGAATGAACTTGTGAGTTCAGAAGCATTTGCTTGTCTGAGTTGGGATCTCTGGCCTGCACCTCATTCCAGCACTAGTTTTGGTGCCATACAGAACTTGCTGGCTGGTTCGAAATGATGACACAAACAACAGTATGTGCTTAGAGAAGAGTCATTCCAACTGTCCAGGCAGGAAAATTAGGCTGCAAAACTGACAAAACCAGATCTAACCTGCAGCTGAATGCTCAGGGCCAGATCCTCAGATAGATTAAATCATCATTAGGTCATTCGTGTTAATGGAAGGATGTGCTGATTTACCTCCACTCAAGGTTTTAGCTGGCCTGTGTATGTGCCTGTTGAAATGAAGAGGGCTTTCCAATAAGTGATGTGATTTTGAGTCATTTGTTTAGCACTTTTCATTTATTCCATTTCTACTGCCTGTCCTTCGCTTACCATGGCACAGTCGACCCCTCACTGGCCCACTCAAAGGTTGTAACTTTCCCCTTTTCAGATCTTGGATAATCAAGCATTAAACAATCACTAACACCAGGACAGTACACAGATTATTATGGATCAAAAAGTAACCCTTCCTGGTGCAACTCTTAGTGCTTTCCTGTAAACAAGGTGAAGTTTAAGTCCTTTTGCCCCAGCCACTGTCCAGGCAATTTACACGGAGCTTAGATCTTAACCACACAACGAAGTTTCACCTATATTACTGCCATTCCTTGTATTTGTTTTGGCTTCCCTTTGCAAACAAGTATGAAGATAAAAGAGCTCCAGCAGGTAATTGTTACAAACCGTTTAGAAAACAATGAATGCCTCCAGCTTTCCACTCTGTCATAGTGAGAATGTAAAGAAAGGCGAGGAAGAGAAAGGCAGCACATTTATCCTTGACAAAAACCACATCATCTTCACAATGCTTGATTAACCTGTGGAAGTCACTGTCATAAGCTACTACTGAGGCTTTAAGAAATAGGATGATTTCAGTATTATAGCCAGACATGTACTAGAACAAAAATACTCTGTACTTCAGAAAACAGCAATGGAGCACTGAGGAGGCTTTTCTGCCTGCTGCATTTGAAATTTCTTTCTACCTAAAGTATTTGTTATGGGCCCTCTGAAGAAATTAGTTTCATGCTGTGATTCAGTCTGCCACAGAAAGCCTTATATTTCTATGTTTTGATACATTTATACAATACACCTTTGCCAACTAAGTAGCAGAACAGTATTCAGTCTTTATATAAGACTTTTTATTCATATATCAAAATACTTTCCAAATAAAATGTATGGATATAGAAACTAAGACTTAAAGAAACAACTCAATTATTTTAGTGATATAGATCCCAAATAAAATACAGGCTTCTTAAATTAATCTAATGACTTTTTCAATTCTTTCTGCTTGAAGATTGACTTGGAAACTTCAGGAGTATACTTAATTAACTTTGCTTTGAAAAGTCACATTATTTTTTACAAAGTAACTTTACTTTTTCAATAATAATTAACATTCTTCATGATGCTAACAATGATTAATACATTATTTCATAATTGGAATGTCTTTTGGAAATGTAAGTAGTTCCAATATAAAGGTCCAGTAATGTAAAGAGATGAAGTCTCTGAGAAAATTGTATGGTAGACTAACAGGCTTTTTTTCTAAAAGAGGTCCTAGAAAGTAAAATTAGGGTGTATTAAACTTCTGGGAATCCGCAGACTACTGGTAATTAAGCTACAAGCTGTAACTAAGGACAATAAGCCCATTATCAGTAGGATTATGTTCGCTATACAGCAAAATGCACCTCCACTGGAAAATGTGTAAGGACCTGCAAATGCAACAGGACTGAAGGGTACTGCTGTAAACAGATAGTACGTTCCTGCTCCATAAAAGGCACAGAATTGGAGGGTCCCATGACTTGCGCTTTTGTTGGTTTTGACTTTCAAAATCCAAACGTTGGCTTCCAGAGCCTATGAGTTCAAAAATGTAACTGAAGAATTTTTTTGTTAGAAGATGCATGAAGGCTATGAAGAAAGAGGAAGTCAGCTGTAAATGACTGGAGGCAAAGAAGGTGCGCTGGGGAGTAACATCGCAAGGTTGTCTTGCTATTATGCTCCTTTCCCTAGGTATCCACTGGAGGCCACTGTCAGGGATGGGATAGTGGAAAAGTGTCCTGATAGAGCTGTTCTTATGTTACCTGCCTTCACAGGTGAGCACTGTCGGTGTAGAGTCTTCTTGCACAAGGAAGGAGAATGACTAGTTGCATGATCTGTCTTCTGTGCTCAGTTCTGTTCTGCTTTGTTGTTTTCTATAGCATCATGCCCTGCCCCATCTCTTTCAAGGACCAGAGAAACAATCAGCATTGTCTGTTGGTGGATCAGTAACATATTCTTTATTCTGTTAATTCCAAAGTGCTAAAAGCCTGAAAAGTGAGATGAAAGCAACATTTCTGATAAGGAGTTTTCAAATGATACTGTACACAGTGGCCACCAAATCGGGAAATCTGGCAGCAGTCCCCTCAGAGAAATTTGCTTGATATTACAGTACATGCATGGCCTCTGAGAACTGATCTCATAGCAGTGCCTGCTGCTTTGTCATCTGAGGTAACCGCTTTTGTCACTGAAGCTGTTCCTCCACATTGGTCTATAAGGCAGAAAGTCACTGTCTCTGGACTTTTTGCTGAGCTTTAGTCTAGACTTAGAATCAAAAGTCTCTAGTTTCTGTGCCGCTCTCATAAAAGTCATTTCCTAGAACAATAAATAACTAGTCCAGGGTCTCAGATCTTTAAAAGCTACACTTACAGTTACAGTTGGACAAATACTGCACATTTTTAATGTAAATAACCACATAAAGTTTTAAATGGTGCATGGGTCAATCTCACACTCCTTTTACATTCATTTCTTTGGAAATATAAAAGTGATGGAGTTCTAGCAGCACTTACATTTGCGGGAACAAATTTTTGAGGTCATATATATTAACATATTATTGTTCCTGAAAACTAGACTGCACATGTAACTACTCTGGTTCACATCCCAACTCCAACTCAGTATTTGTTTGTGCATGCTAACCATACCCAGGATTGCGACAGTCTTTTGTTACCCCAAGGAGTACATAAGCACTTAATAGGAACTTCAAAGCTTTGAGAAATTAAAAAAAAATACCACTTAGGCTTAGGTCCTTAAAAGACTTAATATGTAAAGATTTGCTTAGACACTCAAGTGTAGAATGTAGATTCTCAAAATCCTCAGTAGGTGTTTATGCGTCTGTCAGTGCTCAGGCTTCTGATATGAAAGCTTCACAGGTGCCCAGAAAGCCACCTGCTGAATTGCTAACCATTCTCTGATAGAAAGGAGTGATTCTCCTCTGGTTTTCTGAAGTGAGGCCTTACACACCAGTCTTCAAAAGACTGCAGTGTAATGAATCCAAACTAGAAAGGAGCAACCCAGTAAATGAAGGACTTAAGGCTTGTTGCTGCCTGAATGCCTTTTATTGATGAGTTTATTTTCTCAATATGAAGAACTCTGAGAAATGTGTGAAGAGTCTCAGCATCTAGCTTGAGCTATGGGTTCTGCTTGAGGGTACTCTTGTATCAGATGCCATAACACCCATGTTCTTTAATGGGCTTGAATCTCTGTACCCGCCTGCATCTTGGGGAGCTAAGTGTGACCGACAATTGTGCAGTGTCTTCCTGAATCTTTAAGCACCTCATTATCACTAGTGTGTTAACTCATGCAGCTCACTGGCATGCTGTAGCAAAAAGAAACCCAAAAAACAACAACAACAACAAATCAGATAATGCTGATCAGATACATTTTGAAACATTCCCCAAGTCTGATGTGTTGTATAAACGCACCAGTACGTAGGCTCTCCATAATTCCCATCTTGCCTCTTGGAGGCTTTAGCGCAATAACAACGAAAGCAAGAGCACCTGTAAGATTAGGTGCCAGTGGTGAAATTCCTCTAGTAAAAACTCGCATTGATATTAACTGAGCTGTCACTTTCCCTTCCAGACTTAAATTTTGAGGTTTTGGGTCTTGACTTAAACACAGTATCCAAAATTGGCTGACTGAAAGGACATCGAACCTGTAAGATGTAATGGATGATCCTCCAGTGTGCTGTCTGCAGGGTCCTGGTACAGAACACAAGGGCTTTTAAGAGCTTAGCACCTTGCTGGATTAATCTGAAAAAATGAAGAAGGAATATACTTTATTGAATACGGAGACCAAGTTCACTTCCCTGTATGTGAGCAAACATTTTATCAAACGGTAGTGGGGAAAAATTAAGAAGAAGCTATGAAGCCATTTAAAGAGCAAAGTGAATGGGGTACACACATGAATAGCAAAGGGAGGAAGGATGAGTATAGTTTTAGAGAGGTTTTTTCTAAATGTGCTGCAGACATTCTTGGCTGCTTGAAGTCATCAGATAAAAGCCTACATAAAGATGGTGATTTGCATGCCTAGATTAATAACTCAAGGCTAGAATAAGTTAAGTTGATCTGTAAGTAAGCAATATTTAGTAGGTGTGAGAACGCAATTCCAATCATGTCTTAAACTGGAACATAGTTCAAATCCATGAAAAGCAATCAATGATTCAGTAGCATCAGCTTAGAAATTAAATGTAATGAAGCAGTGAAGTTCAAAGAAATCTCCAGGCCATACTGAAAAGACCAGGCAGATCCAGAAATAAATAATACAGCGTTGGCAGAATTTTGCTGTAAACAGATGAGCCTCAGCTATTGTGTGCCATTCTGAATGCAAGACAGCAAAATGACAGCTGGTCCCTCCAAACTGAAAATAAATGCATGGGTTTGTTCAATCTGAAGTGGCACTTGGTTCAAACATCATGAACCACAAAGAGATGCTAAAGGTACGTACAGCTGAATTTACTACATATAACAATTCAGAATGCCTGGTTACAGGACGAAAAGTCATCACTAGAGTCAAGAAATCTATCAGACATGAGTCACAATAAAAGAAAGACTCTACAGCTCTTGTTATTTAATTGTTTAGAGACATCTACTACTTAAATATGCAGAAAACTTGTGAAAGAAAAAAATAACCATTATTTCTTCTATTCAACTGATGCATGAACTCAGGCACAGACAGGTTTCTCTAGCTTCTCTCATCAGCAATGCTTCCCCTGAGACACATGGCTTATCACAGGCTCAGTGCAACCTTTTTTTGTGGGAGCTCTTTAGTAAATTACTAGTTACATAACACTGATATTTGACGCTGGTTATTCAATGGTTGTTATGAACCATGAACTGTTCTGGGGCATAGAAGCTAATATTACCTTCTCTAATCTCATTTGGCCTCAGCATTAGACACCTGAGCCAACAGATTTTCTTTTCTGTCAGGAAGAGATTGATCGAAATGACAAATTGCAAATAAAGTTTACAGATTTTTCCTTTTAAACACGACCAAACTAAGTGCTGTGTGGAGATTTTTCCTTTGATCTATTGGAAGAGTCATTGGAAAGAAAAAACACGCTACTCCAGACTGAATGTGTTGCTTCAAATCTCCATAACAATGCAAGAGATATATTGGCAGAACCTGTTTTGTTCCTGAAAAATACCATCCAAAGAGTGAAGTCCTGACAATTCTTGTTTACATTTTTCAGTAAAAATTTGATTTGCCAGAAATTCAACTACAGAACAAAAGGCCTCAGTAACTGAAAATCTAGGCTTGTATTTTTTTAATGATTTCTCCTGTCCTCCAGATGATGCCATTTTAAATGATCTCCACTCCTTACATTTTGAAGTAATTTCTAAGAACATTTTAAATTCCTATTCATTTAGCTGGTTAGAAAATGGAAAAACAGAAGGCTGCACAGGGCAATGAAACTAAGGGGCCACTAAGTTTCTAAGTGACTTTCTGCAAATGCATTGTTTTCCAAGCTCTTTTGCCCACACTGAAGACAGTTGACTGGCTGCAAGCCTGATCAAAACCAGACTGGAAAATCAACAGGCAAGCAGTCAGGACATGGGTAGATGAGCAACCCGAGAGGTGGTAAGGTATGTAGCTTACATTTACACAAAGTGCAGTCTGGCTTAAAGGCAGCCTTGCTTGGAAATATCTGCAGAGTATAGGAGGTGATGTCTTTTACGCGCATATACCCCACCCCTCTACATATGTACAAAAATACTTTCTCATACTGCAGCGCATTAGCGTTCAGCTCTGATAGCAACCATGTAAAGCAAACTTCTGACTTCTCCTCACAGGGCTTGCAAATCATTTGCAGGTCCTCATTAAAGAGAACTCTGTTTAGCACAGTATGCTAAGAAAGCATTGCCACTAGATGAGAGCATGCTAAAGCTACAGAAAACCATTAGAATCAGGTATCACTTTTTCCATGTGCAATGCAAGGTTTTCCAAGTCAGTGTCTGGAATTCAAACCCAAATATGTCTGAATCCCAGATGAGGCTTTTATCTGGAGGAAAAACACTCACAAGAAACAAGATTTCAAACTAAGAAGGGGGCAGGCATAAAAATCAGGAGTGATATACCTTCAGTCCCATCTCCATATTGGCTTGTTTGCCAGGATTGCAAAACCAGCAGTATATCAGTGCAAGCCCTCCCCAACAACAAAAAAATGCCATGAAAATACTGAATACACAAGATTTTTTTAGTACCTGTGCCTGTTCTTTGCAGCTTTCTATGGCTGAATTCCATAAAAAACGCAGTGTGCTGTTGGCCCTAATCATTGTAAGCCCTAGAACCTGACAGCTGACTGGCTTCATTATGGTGCCTCTGTATTTGGAAGGTAATCAACATAGCACAGAACACACGCTAGAGTTCAACCTGCTAACAGGGACTTTAAGAGCCTGAGAGTTTCCCGGAGAGGGACTGCAGCATGGAAAACGCTTGCACAGTGAGGCGTTTGATCAGGAGACACTGGCAGAGAGAGAGCACCGTATAACTCAATCTCCTTGTAAGTTTGCTGCAAGACTTTTTAGGGAAACTGCAAAGGCTGCAAATGTTCTGCTGAGCTTTTCCCAGCATTTCTCCTTTTCCACAATAAATCGGAAAGACACAAGATTATGCAAGGGCGACTTTCCAAAATTAAGAGTATTCTTTCTCCCCTAAAAAGTTGTCAGAAGGCTTCATGGACACTGGAAAAGCCGGAAGTCATCAGAAGCCCTTGGAAGAACAAAACGAGAATGAGCTGAAAAGCAATTCCCAGACTCCAGCTACAAAGAGAAACTACAAAACACCTCAAGCTCTCCTCCTCTCTTGATGTTTGAGTGTTTGCAGAACACAAAGAAATAGGATAAGAGCTGAGTTCAGTGGGATAAAGCTCCTTCATATTCTCCAGTATATGAGGGAAATAGGAAAAGATTTCTCCTTGGAGCCAGTTACCGATACCAGACAGCAGGGTTCATCCTCCAGCACCTGTCCAGACTACGTCAACTGATCAATTCAAAATAGTGAAAAAATGTAACACTGTCTTTTAGAGGACAAACATCAGTTTTTAGAAAACACAGCAAGGAAGAGGCCACATGGTGCACCACAAAAAGATCCAGCCCCATTAAACTTCCCCAGTCCCCAGGAAAAATCTTTCTGTGGTAATAATCACACCTCCCTGCTTCAGGTTTTATTTTAGATGCCAAAATTAGTAGTCTAAGGGACTTCCTAGCTGGTAAGTAAGTCTAGGGACTTCTCAGTCAAGGAGGAAAGAGAGGTTCCCGGAGTGCCTTGCTCTGGAAGACCTTTCACCTTTCTCTGTTGACTACAGGCTTCTACTGAGCTTAGACATTGCTCTGTGCAATGAAGACTAAAAGAAATTCCAACTGAAAAAGTGAAATGCAGTTTCATAAACATTTCCACACACTTAACACCTTCTTCTCTCCCCATCCCTCAATTTTGCAGGGATATTCTGGAAAGCTTTAATTTTTTTTTTTTTTAAAGGAAAGCATATAAATGTTTCTCTTCCAACAGACTGTCCTGACTTAACACCTTCTTTTGCAGATCCTTGGATGAGAAATGCAGAAGTTTCTCAAAATGTCACTTTTTCAGACTGAAGAGGTTTTGCTCACAGCTGAGCACAGCTGTTGTCCATAGGACTCAGAACTGCTCTGTGAGATTCTATTAACAATTCCAGGTTGCAGTGAACTGTGAGTCTTATTTTTTGATAAAGCATTTTAAAATACATAAAGCAGAGCATAAATACAAGGGTAGGAATTAAAGCAGCGTTTTCAGACTTCATTCTGCATTTCCTGCCTACTTGATTTAACAGTCTTTACTTCGCTTTAGTGTTGGTTTCATTTAGAGTAGAGAGTGCTGTATCCTGCTTGGTCAGCCTTAAATTCATAGTTTAGACCTCTTTCTTCCCCAGATCACTTAAAACCTCATCAGAGGTTGGTTTGGTTTAAAATCAAAACACAAAAAATAAAGAAGTAACATCACATTATCTTTTCATCTGCCTTCTTAATTTCCAAGCGCTTAATGAGCCTTCCTCTGTTGGATAGGTGGCAAATTTCCAAATATGTTCTATACTGGCTGTACTCCCAGGTGTCTGAGGTGTTAGGATTCACAAAGATGCAGCAAGGATAAGTTGATGGTAGGAATATAGTGGGATAAAGAGAAAGGGTTCCTAGGATGCTGTAGACTATATGTTGGCTAGAAACATGTTCTACAGCTTTCACATGCCAGAAGTTAAGATAGATCTGGATTTCTGGAAGCTGTTACATGTTTAGGACAACATCAGATTTTTTATGTCAGTATCCGCTCATCTTGAAAAAGATGGCACATAAAGGGAAAACAAAGTTCAAAATCACAGGTCTGCTGAAAGACTCAATAGCAAACCTATCTGAAGTTTGATTTTTTTTTTCCCAGGGTTCTCTGAGCCTGCCTGCTGAGATGTATGAGGGATGATAACATTACAATGTGCCTGACTAGCTACCCTCGTCTCTTCTTATGTCATTCAGGCACCTAAAAATGTTCTCTAAGACATCCTAGAAAGATGTGAAGGTTCTGAAACACAACTACAAAAGAATATAGATGATCATTTGGCATCCTTGCTGTGCACTATATGTCTCATCTCAGAAGATGAAACTATTAGATGCTTCACCCAAATTAATTGACTGGTTTTCAACAATCTGGTGCAGGGCATACACAGGCAGAGCCTCAGTGAAGACCCTGAAGTAGAAGAACATCTGCAAGTGTAAGTGGACTTCATCCCTAGATCTTAGTGACTTCTATTAATCACTTTATTACTTAGTGAATTTTAGAACTTTGGTAAGTATCAAGGCAAGCTGGAGGCAGCTTGTGCAAAGAGTTGAAAAGCAATCAGACACTTGGCAGCAAAAATGCTCAGAGACTCAGACCATTGGCATAGTCTTACAGACCTTTATTATGAGAATGCTTTGTTGCATCTATACTTAAGGTAAAACTGAATGGGAAGAACACCCTCTCCCAACTTACAACAGAAGACATTCTTAGTGTTTAGGAAGACAGCCTAAAATTACCTGAAATGAAGTAAAAATGAGTTCTTTTAAGAATGCTAGCATCCTTTTTTTCATCTTTCTTTCCAACAATTGATACTCTCAAACTTTCAGTAGGGGTACTGTCATGGACCTGAGCATATCTCCTCCCTCCTGGGGGTTTGGCACTCTGGGCACAGGTGAACCAGCAACGTAGCTCAGGCAGAGAGCAAGAACCTGGTGTCTTGAGCCAGTACCACCTGAAGGAGGGTCAGGCCCCCACTGCAGCTTCTCACAGCACTCTTTAAGGCTGGACATCTTCATTACCAAAATTGTCCTTGAGCCCAGGGTGCCATAAGGATTCATGTTTACTATGAAGCCTTAGAAACTCAGGAAGACCCATATGCTTTATGAGATACGGCAGCCAACTGCTAGCAGAACTGATTGCTTGAAAAATACCATATTACTGCTTTCTCCTGTATGAAGCCCCTAGTGTAAGAGACTCACCTGTCTGTCCTAAACACTTGAAGCTTTCTATCAGTTGAGATGTTGATGCTTCAGGTATTATTTCTCTTTGTATGACTATCAATTTCCAAGGTTTCCCCTGGAATTATAAACCTTTTTGGCTTGTGACATACACCAGGAAATAAGTATTGAAGTCACTTTCTCCTGAGGTTACTTTCTGCAGTGCATTCCCATAAAGAAGATAAAGAGGTCCTTGTAATCTCGACTATAACAACCTGACTCCTGATTTTTCTCTCAGTAAGGACTTCACTTGGGATACTTGGGACATTTCCTGGAGAAGACCGGAGAACTCTTCTTGCAGTCTCAGAGTTAGGACTGGGCCCGATAGCAGGTGCTATTCCACTGAGATGAAGCGATTTGTCCTTCTCCCAACACAAGACTTTGTATTAAATGGCCAAAATGACTCTCTGTCATTAGAAGAATATGTAGTAACTATTCTGTAGTATCCCATAATGCTCTTTCTGGGCCTTGAAAGAATAGAATACACACTCTGAAAAATATCTGAGATGAACTTTATATGAAATTTATAAAAAGATAACTCATGAGTACAGCATTTGTCTACTCCATTTCTTTGTCAGCTGAATGTTTCCCATTCATCCACGACAAAGAACTGCATCTTCATGTTAAATACAAACACTTCTCTGGCACTGTCTGTCTTCCATACACCTTTTAGCCTAGCGAGCACTTCTTCCTTTTGTGGAATGAAAATCACTAGTGAAAATGTCAACTTGCTAAGCAGAGTGAAAGAGATTGTTACCTGTGTAATTTTGACGCATCTGTATCTATGTTAAATTGGTGCTTGTAAACCAAAATACAATTTTACTTTTGAACTGTGTCACATCTGCCTTTCCCTGTCTGCAGCATGTGCAGGACTGAATCTTTTTCTAAAAACCAGGAAAACTCAAAAAACCTGTAACAGTCTTTGCCATCACTGCTATTTCGTTATTAACTTGGCCCTGACTGATCTTTACAGCCATGGTGTTGAGCTTGAGTCTTTTGTCATCCCTCTTTATTTACTTCTCCAACAGTAGTTACTCATTGCCAGAAATTACATATGCTGGGCAGATGCAGAATCCAGATATGACTGTGAGTTCTACTTCTCCAGGACTGATATCAGATTTTACCTTTTGCTCCTTTCCTTGTTTGTTTGAAATCCCTTCTAATGCCCTTTTTGGCTGGTACCATGGCTTTACAACAGCAATTTCATGCACAGTGCCAGCTTCTGCAGTGAGCTGAAAAGAATCTGAATGCTGTGACTCAAGACCATCTCTGAAAAAATAGATGTATAACTGAACTCTCTTGCTTAAACACTTCAGGAGCAGACATTGTAGGATCTGCTCTTGTTCAGGTTATAATTAAGGAAACGAGATGATCCCCTGGTTTCAAAACCTGGAGAAAGAGTTTACTTTCTTATTTAAAGAAACTTCAGAGGAGCCTAATTATGAAGGATGGGCATAAAAGAACTTCACCAACAATCTTAGTAAGCTCCAATTCTGTTCTTTCCTTTACGGGCTCTGAAACAACCTAAGCAAGACACATTAATATTCTGTCACATACATTCACAGTCTGTATCATTAGTATGCAAAAGAAAAAAATTAATGTCTCACATTATATTCTGGAGGGCATCTGAGACAATAAACCATCTTATTTGGATTTGTGTGTGCTTGCAAAGAGCTTGTTCGCTGTTTACTAAGCAATATGGCTTACTTACCGTTCATTGATACGTTTCATCTCGAGTCGTTGGTACTGTTAGAGCAGGGTTATACTTTGATATTATTTGTTCCATCCCTCCTCCTTTCTTAATTCTGATGACATTGTTGCAAGATGCATCCATGCTGTTCCACAGTAAGAGCAATTCTTCAATGATTCTTAAGTCCCATTAATTTTGACAGAGCAATTTATACTTATGCTGGGAACATGCTTGAGTATCTTGATAAATTAAGATTTCAAGACAATATAGTCACCCATTACTTTCTTTCATCTGTGCATAAAACTGAAAAACCTCTTAAATCTGATATTTGAGTATAATTTTTAAGACACAGACATCTGGGACAGCTTCTATTATAAATGTATCATTAAGCCATTCAGTGACTGGAGTATTACTCAGTTATGCTGGGCAGTTAATAGGTTTACTCAGCTGGCACGACAACCCACACATTACTCTGTAACAACTTAACTGCCGCTGAGTGTATATCATAAATCATTCATTTCTGCCATTCCCTAAATGATAAACAACTCATCTCCACGACGATGTTCTGAAGCATGAGTGAGAAGCTGAACTTCCTCACTGTATCCAGGTAGATCTGGAAAAAGTTACAGCAAGGTACACCTGGAAAGGGGTTATGCAGAGAGGTGTGAGGAATGACCAATGTAAATGTTTGTCCTGGTTTGAGTTAGAACAGAACTAATTCTGTTCAGAGATTTTACTTTCCAGCTCAGTCTCATTTAATTAACTGCACTTTCTAAAGTTTTTTCTGAAGGCATATTTGTGCATACAGTGTTTGCTTCTAAAGTGACAGTGCTTGATATTTACAGTCACTATGAGGGGCTGGTCTGCACAAAGGCTCTTGCTTGTACTTGCTCATACGCAGACCAAGGTCACTGCTAAATCTTGTGCACAATGATGGGGGTGCAGTGAGTGAGAGGCCGCACCGTGGGGAGGAGCAGACAGGACAGGTGGCCCTAAACTGACTAACAAGGTGTTCCATCCCATAGATGTCATATTCAGTATAAAGCTGAGGGGTCACAAGGGTCAGCCTGTCCTCTTCAATGGCTGTTGTCTGAGGAGAGACCTGTCCATTCTGCCTTTGATCCCAATCTGTGCATTCCTGAATCCGGTTCTGGAATCCAGCTCCTGTATCCGGCTCCCGTCTGCCACTCAGCCCAGCCTGGTCCTTACCCAGTGTCTGCCCACAGCATCATTGGTGACAGTGACGTGGTTGCCATCAGGGGAGTTGGGTCCAGAATGGGTATTGTATGTATTTGTCTCATTTTATTACTACTCTTCTCATTAAAGTAGTTTTAGTTTTCTTTTCCAACCCATAAGTCTCTCTCCCTGGGTAGTAGATAGCATCTGTCATTTACCTATAGGCCGGCCCAGCTCTAACGCTTGACAATATTGCATTGCCTAATCCTGCTAATGCAATCTGATAAGAATGCATAAACTATGTGAACAATAATGCTTTGAAAGTTGTTATCATTAATGACATGTACTTATGCTAGCAAAATAATATGAGCATAATTTTGACCTTTCTTGATTTGTTTTAGTACAATAGTGGGTGTAACCACAGGTAAGTGCTATAAGATTTGTCTTATGATGAGTGAATCCAAGATAAAAAGAGGTCAATTTGTAGCCAAAATTGATGTTATTTTTATTGATTCCCAGTACAGCCACTAAATATTGAAATAGGTCCTCTGTTCTCAAGTCCCCATTGTGGCAATCAAAGCATCACCCTCCTAACTCCACCCCTCTCCAAAAGGACAAGGAATCCTGGAGAGATGGTGTGGTCAGATGTCTTCTGTTTCCTAACAGGACAATCATTTCTGGATGCTTTACCTTTCATTAGGCGCCAATTTTTGCCTTGTTTTGGTAGAAAAGACTATTCCAAAATTCAGATACTACCGTTTATTTTGGTTTATGCAAATTAGCTATGTACTGATGTAAAGCTCAGTTTGGGTTCTGGCTGCTCTCTCTAGTGACACTGAGTCATCACCATCAGCCTCAAAAGCACAGCTATCAAGCTTTTCATTAAGAAGTCTTTTTTAAATGAAAAAATTTACTCCTTATTTTTTCCCATGTTTTTTTAATTTTCCCAGAAACAAACTTAAATTAGATGGCAAACAGATTTTTTTTTTCCTCTTTTTTCCCCTCTCTTTTTTCTTCCTCATGTAAGAAATTGGTGACTACCATCTTCCCTCTGTTCCTTTATTTTTATACACACTTCTTTGCTGCTCTGGGAATTTTTCATCACTTCCAAACCTTTGGAAAATATCTGAGCACAAATCTGATAACTGCTTCAGAACTGGAGTGAGTTTGAATAGTTGTAGAATAGGAAAGAAGTTGGAAAACAACCCCAAAACAACCTAAAATAAACCTTAAACCTTGATAATGTTTTACACTCAATGGAAAAAAGTAGAAACAGGAAAAAATAACTATTTGGCCATTCTTTTCTGAAAGGTCAGAGACACGTGGGTAGAAAAACTAAAGTCTCCACTCTTAAGCCTTTAGAATCAAAGAAGCTTCAGAAAGGCCATACATTTTGCAAAATTATTTTTCCATGATTTGAACCAGGTCAGGACTGAATGTTCAATTCTGGGCAAAATTCAAGTCAACCACTGTAGCAATGTTTAAAGGTTAGAGAACTTGTATGAATCATAATATGATTTATACCTTATTACGTGAAGTTAATAGCATGCTGGGGCAATTGTTAGGAAACTGGTGTGGTATCTTATGAGCAGCTTGCCAGCAGGACTTAAGAGTCTGGATGATGTGTTAAAATACTCTTACTTTAAATCACAGAGATACAGCAGTAAACTGAATAGTCCCTACACAAGAAAAAACCTGCCCAACCAGATAGTAATGAAAAAATAGTATCTTGTGTGTTCAGTCCTAAAATGTTCTTTATAAGGGAGTTCAGATTCATGCAAGATGGGCAACTGTCAAACCTAGGATTTAGATTTCCTCAAATTTTTCAGTGTTTGAAATCCAGAACAACATCTGAATTGCACAGTTTAAGACTAATAAAATAAACACAGGTGAAGTCCCTGAGCCTTACAGAAACAGTGAAAGTTTTATTATGTGCTCCAGTGGAGACAGAATTTTACTCCAAGATGCACTCGCAATCAGGGTGACTCATTGTATTAAAGTTATGCAAAAATATAACTGTGCATGACTGTGAATTGATCCACCGTCAGAGAAATGGATGAAGAATGAAAGGTCCTATTAACTTTGCCATTAAAGTACAAAGAATATGTGTGTAGACTCCATCAGTTACACTCAGGTTTTTCTAGATGAATGAACACCAGGGATAAATCAAGCAAAATTTCAGAAAGCTACATGTATATGTGATGGCAGGAATACTTCTACTCATGCATTTTCATTGCCAAAAGGATCTTGGACTTCTGCCATTTCAGAAGGGTCATCAGGCAGTAGTATCCCTTACGGACAAACTGAAAACTCATGTAACTGAATTATAATAATATGTTACCAGCTATTTATCATTATTCTTGTTAGGAATTCACAGCAAAACAATTCTGAATACAACGCATTACATACATAAAAAAATCCATGGAAAAATCTGAAAAGAACAGACTAGAAACCAAAACAAACCAAGTCTGGCTTTTGATGCAAATAACTTTGTCTGCAGTTTTCTTTCTGTCTTGTAAATAATAAACGTATTTTGAAGACTTGCAGGATTTGGATTCCTGTTGATACAGAGCTCTAATAGCAAACCATGTGTGACTCTAATAAGACATGATAATATTCTGTCAGCTCATCAGTTGGACCTTTATGCTGGAAATACCTGGCTCAGTCACTATGTGAGAAATCATGCCAAGGCATGAAAACAATGTGATTCTTTTAAAGAGGAGAGTTGTTTAAGATGTCTATCCTGGTTTATAAGCCAAATTCCCGCACTAAACCATCCAAGAATAATTATAATAGTTTGGAGCTATTGGAAGGCAGATAAGCTGAAATCATGTTTATTTTTAAATGGTATACTATATAAAAAGCATTACATGTTACAGTAATTTTGACACATTCCCGTTTATTTTGAGTAATGCCTTCTGCAAATTGTTTTGTAAATGCTAATCGATATGATGTCTTTAAATCAGGGCCAGCAGACAGCTTCAAACTGAGTGTCCGTTTAACATTTTCTGACAACACATGTTGTGCCAGAGCAGGTTTTGGGAACGCAATGATTCATCCTACCTACCTAGCTCAGTGTAACAGCTAACAGCCAGTATTAACACCGTGCAGAACCACTGTTGTAAGCAGCATGTGCTGGGACCCCAGCTCAGCCAGAGTGTTAGTGTGGAGCTGTGTCACTGCTTGATCTCTACCCAGAAGTACCGTTCAGATAAAAGGAGGCCTAGACAGTATCCGCCCAGCATTAACTAATTAGACAATTCTGATTTGCACTGGAAAAAAGGAAGCATAGATAGTTACCACGTGGGGTTGTCCTACCTGAAAGCACTGCTAAATGAAACCTGACCGATATCTGTCCTCTCCAACGGCTTAGTATGGGCTGGGAGAACCAAGAATGGTGATATGTGGAATAAAAAGGACTTATTTTTCTTCCTCTTCTTCAAATGTCAAAGAATCACTGGCTGCAAAATACAGCTCTGCTCTTTCACACTCATGGAAATTAGTTCTTTTTTGGTTGGGTTTTTTACATTGAAATAACACCAGTAGAGAGGGGAGAAATGTGTTTTTCTTTGTGTTTTAAAAATACAGTGGGATAAATCCAGCCTTCCTTGTACAACTAGGCATGGGATCAATAGTACAATTCACATAAGTAACCTCAGCAGGATCTGGCACTCAGTGTTCTACACAGGTAAAACCAAATTCACGTGTAAGGAGTATGGTTCCACAGAATATATTATGCAAGCACCCTGTGCATACATCCTCCTTTGACAAAGATAGGATGTGTTCACTTAAAGCAGAGCATACGATAGCAAATTTCCTCCATAAAAGGTAGCTCTTTTTCACTTTCATGTAGTCTTGCTGAAATTAATAGAAATTGTTCATAAGTAAATGATAGATCCACAAGAAGAAATGTCTTGTGGATGAGGCGAAGAGGATTACCTCTCCCAGTCAAAACACAGTATTTTATTTAAAGCAGGCACAGTTTTTAAAGCATAATAAAACCTGCCTTTTTTTTTAATGTTCATTTAAAACTGTGACTTTTCTCTCGTTGCTTTTTCAGAGAAAAATGCAGCTAAGGATATTTACAAGAATGATTACTCAACATATCATTATCAAATTATGTATTTTCAGCTGAGAGCTAATGCAGCATTTGTTTACCAAGAATAAGAAAGTTTCCCTAGCAATGGTAATCCTTCAAAAGCTCTTTGTGTCACACTTTTATCCACTCAGGTATGTAAAGCCTTAGGATCAAAACAGGATATATCTCTCAAATTAACTGGTCTGGAGTAACAGTAGCATACACCCTATGCTTTCGGGTTCCAAGCTGACAGATACATCCTGTAGTGTACATCACACCAGCCCTGCGTACTAGCAGTAGCAACACAGGAGCAAGCTGAGCATCTAAAATGATGTTATTGCTCAGGAATGTACTACAGGCCTTGGATAGTGTTGACATTAGCAATTATTTTAAACAGAAGAGGTCATATTCTGAGGGGTTAAATAACTGCAGTTGTTAAAGGGGGTGACTTACTGAAAATAACCTGGAGTCTCAAGAGCAAATGGGATGGAAGAAGTCTTCCAGGTGGTTTGTGCAATGTGAGTTATTTAGGTTAGAGAGGTTTAGTATCATTTTAATTTTTATGACAAAAACTGCTACACCGGATGCATATAGGCCAGGATTTGCCAGCTTGGAAAAGTGATGACAGAGTGGTGACAACAGCAGTCTGTGAGCAGCATTGGAAAGAGAGAAAATGAGTAGGAAGTGATTATTTATGGTTCCTTAGAACACAAAAAATAGGGGGCATTAACTGAAGTTATCCGCAACTTTAAAACACATAAAAAAGAGTAAAATTAAACACTGGAATACATTGTAATAGCATAACTGTGGACATCAAAATAAAATTTTATTTAGAAATGAATTAGAAAAACTCAATGAGGAAAATTCATCAAACACAAGGATATAACTTCAGACAGGAAATACTTTGTTACCGAAATGGTATTTGCACATACTATTCTAATACAGAAAATATATTTTCTCTTTGTGACTGGATTATAGCTGTTCCTAAAATTGCTTCACACTAGATATAGATATCTTTGTATCATACATTTTTATGGATCACCATTTTTAATAGCTTGTAGAAGATATTTCTTAAAATTGCCTTTTGGGGACATTTTTTCTCTTTCTTCTTTTTTCATTTTTGCTACTAAATGTCAAGAGAAGCATATTTCGTATTCTTTCTTCCTCCTGATTTTTACCATTTTATTCCCCATTTTCTTAGTTTAGGTTTGGTTTGGGTTTTTCGGGGGGGTTTGGCAATTTGAGTTTTTTCCAAAAATTTGTAACTGGGTAAAGGCTTCCACAAGGCAATGAAACCGGGTAGGTTGTTTTGGGGTTGGGTTTTTTGGGGAGTTTTGGTTTTTGGTTTTTTTTTAGAAAACTCAAGCAAATCACAGTGGAAAAGACATATAATGGTACTGATATCAGGAGAAAATCCTAGTGGATCATTTCTAGCTGTAGTCAGAAGAGAGGTGCCTAAATCATAACTCAATCAGTTGCTGACACAAAAGGAGAGGAGAGACAGACACAGTCAAAAAGGAATCCCCAGAGAAGATGACAAAAGTCTGTGGCTTATCAGGGTCCTGATCTCAGCCTCTCAGCCATTAAACCTCTTGCACTGCAGCTAGTCATTAGTAAACAGATTGCTCAGAAGAGGCAGAAGAGGAACACAGCAAGAACAGGGCGGCCAGAGCCAGAAACACCATGATTAATGATGTTCTGCAGACACGCAAAAGCAAACGCACTCCATGTTCACAGCATCAAGCTCAGCTGCAGTCTGACAATGATTCCTTAATTGTTCTCTTGGCGTACGGCACATGGCTCTTCTTCTAAAAATCATTTTGTATTAAAATTCCTGGTAAACCTTTTATCCAGACTAGAGTGAACTAAGCAGTGAAGCTTGTCCTGGGGAAAGAAAGAAATAATTCTGAGCAAAATGTCTGCCCAAGTGGTGACAGGTCCGTCTGGAACAAAGACTAAATACCATGCTGTAGCCAACTGCACCACTTGAATCATTTGACAAGCAGAGAAGTGAAAGAACAGTGAACTTCACACATACCCTAAGGAGGCCATCTTCTAGCCAGAGAAAATTTGCCTCTGGCAAGAGTAAAGTTTTCTCCTGAGGCAAGTGAGAAGGATAAGGCTAGAAGTGGCAGGGCAGAACCTGAGGCATTCTCCTGATCCCCAGCCAGCAGAACCCACTCCTCTGATACCAAACCACAACAACGCTGCTGCAGCACTACATAGAAGCAAGGTCTGGTTTGATGCTCCAGGGTTGGGAGAAAGAATAAAAATCCTTAGTTTTACATTTACATTCCCAAAAACAGAACCAAAAAACCTCACAGTTTTGCTGTCCCTTCAGCATTCCCATTCCACCAAGACTGTTGACATTCGGTGTTCATGGCAAAAAATAAGCTTTGTTATTTTCCTGTCATGAACTTGCCAGCATGGCTCTCTCTCTCTCTGATTTTAAGGTATCTGGGTAGTTCTTTTTGGAAGAATAGATCGATAGCCCTATCACGCAGCCCTCAAACCGGGAGCCATTTTTACCTTTTAGCTAAAAGGCTAGCTCTTGGAGCTCCCACCACCACAACATGCAATTCCAGGGAAGCAGATTAACACAGAAAATTCCAAAATATTCTAAAAACTGTCTGGATGCAGAACAGTCAGTAACTTAAGCTTTCAACTTAATCATTCTTCATTACATACCTTCAGCTATTGCAGCACTGGGTAAAGAAAATAGAAAAAAATTGCTTTTCAACCTGCTGTCTTCAGAAGAGGTTTGCCTGGAAGCTCTTAATTTTCTTCTGGGATATTTTGTCCAAAGATTGCTTTCAGGGTCTCTATTATACTGTTAGTGACACCCAGTCACTCTGCCAGTGGGGTTGGCTAGAGCTGGAATGGGAAGGAAGAACAAAGCAGACAGCTCTGTCAGAAGGTGTGACCAAATGTTCATCTCAGAGGATGTTACTAATGGGAAGGCTGAAACCCTAGCGAAGCTGTAAAGGCAGGTAGCTGCAAGCAGCAGAGGTGGTCCCTCTCACTACAGTTAGATGGAAGCTACTCACTTCCCTGCTTCTTTGAGGTGGATGCTTTGTTTGGCACCTGCTTTCCTCTTGGACTGAGCAGGCCTTTGGGATTGACTTTCCAGGCACACTGCTTAAGCTTTGGGAGGGCCGTGATAGGGTCTGGAATTTACTGGCGAAGATAATTACAGTTTGTGATTGATTTAATATCAGGCTTGTTGGTTTCTTATACTTGTTTGTGAGAGAATAAAGCAGACGGCTTTTTCTTTTATGATGTTTTTCTCTAGCAGTATAGAAAAGCACTTACAAGCCAGAAAAGATCCATTTTTCTATTAATGGAAAAAGGTAAATGACTGATAAAAATTTACAATCTCTAAATCAGTATTTACGGAACAAAGTTAAATATCAACCTGTCTTGCTACAGATATCAACTTTGCATCTAGCGCTCCTTAAGAAAATAAAATCCAGTGGCCACATCTAATTTATTGAATGATAACTTGGAGCTGCAGTCAGAGGTTCTACCTGGGTAGCTCCTGGAGGCACACAAAGCATTTATCTGAGATGTGTCATTAGAACCTCTCATTTACCACACACACACACACACAGAGTAAAAAGCATTTGTTAAACAAATAAAAGTAGAAATGAGAAGATTTATTCTGGAGACTGTTGAAAGCCTAACAGGAAAGCAGATTTTATTCTTATCAGCTGGGAAAACAATTGCAAAATATAATCTTGTTTTGCCTGGCTTGCGTTTTGCATTTTTCTTTTCATTTTTAAGATGATACCAGCTGTGACTTCTGTGTAACATTTTCGTTTATTTCACAGTCTTTTTTTCTTCTTTGAGAAATTATTTCACTGGCAGCTACCTTTATGCCACCTTTAATTTCAAAGTTGATGTTTAAAATCTATTCTGTGGCACCAACACAATTAGCGGCATGTTGACTGCTATTCCTTCTGGTTTTTAATACTCTATCAATCAGATAAATTTTACAGCACAGAGAATATGGAGCTAAATGCATGTTTTTACATTAGACTGGAAGAAATATATTGCTAAGAATGTTGCTGTGACAATATATATATTGTAATATTTTAAACTGAGAGTAGCTTGTAATCAAGACCAAAGGCAAATGCAATGTTAGTTAGTGAATGTTAGTTTTATGTAATCTGAACCTCTGGGAAATATTTCTCATATTATGAACCATGCAATTGCAAAATAGAAAAGACAATCATTGGAATCAATAAGGGCTCGTTTGAAAAGATTATTCCTACACCCTTGGTAAGTACTGCCATCAGCAAAAGCAGAACTTATTGTGCCTCCTGTGCAGTTCAGCACACTGCAGTGTTCACAGCATCATGTTCCTATCCACAATCCAGATCAAAATTATAATCTTGAGAGCAGGGAAAGCTGCAGCAATGTTGGCTGCATTCCATTTTGTCTTAAATCTGATTGGCAAGGCTGTGCATTTAAGATGTATGCTTGCTAGTGACTGATGGCACACTGATGACAGTGAGAGGCAGGGGCTGCACACACTGGAGGTGAACTCTAACTGCTGTAGGACTGTTACACACTGGTGGTGTTCTGTGGAGGTCACTGATGGTGTATACCCTTATGAGTACCAGTATAAGAAACATCACCTTTGCCATAAACAAGAAGCTCAGCTAGTGAGTTTACAAGTTTAAAAAGGAAGGAAAAAGGACTGGAGAACCTCAGTCTGTCCTTGCCATGCTACGAATGGATTAAAATTTCACTTACAATGCAGCTTGCCCCGTTCTGCCACAAGTCTGATGCCGAATGCTGTTTTCAGTGGTTACCAACCCTGAAAGTATACTAAGATGGAAAACATTTGGCTATGCATCTGAAAATTACAGGGATCTATAAGATTTCCAGCCTTTTTTGACTGTTATCTAATTCCTATGTGTTAGGGTGAGAACAGACCTGCAAGTCATGTTTCGGTATCTGACTGATTACCACTCCAAGCAGCAAATTGGTCTTAGGATGGTAAATCTTCTGCTCTAAAAGGTCAAAGTTTTAGGGTAGAGAGGGCAGCATTGACTTTCTGGTATTTTTCACACTGAATGGGAGATGACCTTTAGGAATCTTTAGCAGGCCCTTTTAAGTCTTGAAGTGCACAGCCACTGTACAGCTGTCAGGTGGAGCACGGTAAGGGGTGAACGCCATGATGGCAGATAACAAAGACAGACACATCAGAACGAAGACATCTGGCAGCCATGCATGGAATCCTGAGAGGTGTTAGGCAGTAAAATGAGGTGCTTACCACATAGGCACAGGAGATGTCAACTTAGGACAACTGTCTATGGTGTGTACCCTCAGTGCACATATCAAGCTTCAGATTTAAAAAAAAATAGGTTTGCAGTCATTGGGCAGGTGGGATTTCAGGTCTTTTTCAGTACAAATCATACACTAACTGGAAGCACACTTTGATTGTTTGGCTTGAGCCAATTTTTTTGATGATACCATAGAAAATCTGTGGCACAGTCTTGGTACCTTACAAGACCTGTGGAACTGACACAGCTCGAGGCTGCTGGAGCTCCTTCCTAATAAAAGAAGCAATACAGGCAGTTCTGGCAATCAATGCCTTCCTGTCCTGACAAGTTCTTCTGATGCCATTTCGTATTCATAATTCCCAGATGACTTCCTTGAGCTTTTTGGCATATCCAGTGGGAAGGGATGCTGAAAAGATGCTCTGTTGAGTACTAGCAAAATGAAATCTGCCTTAACATGGAGATTTATGTGATCAGTTGTTGTGTTTTGAAAACAATATGACTCTAAAATTTTGTTTCATCTTAACAGAATATGTATTTATCTGCAAAAAATCTTATCTACCTGTGCCATGAGGACCGTGTTCAAACAAAAAGCTGATCATTCTTCTTTCTTAAAATGCTTTGAGTGATTTCTAGGTTAGACAGCTGGATTATTTCATTCATTTATTCATGAAACAAGAAAGACTTTGATCACAGCTAAATAGGTCTGACTCAAAATACAAGGCAGTAACCAAGAACTACAATGCGGAATTGCTTTGACATTATTTAAATATTGTGGCAAAAAAAGACTAGACTGCAAGGTTCAAGCAAACTATTTATCTGAACTTTTGCTTACAGGTTTAACTGCAGAGCTCAAGAAAACAAACCTCCATTTACAGGTTTAACATGCCACTATTGCAGGTTTTCACAGATACAAGGGAATAATGAACTATTTCAACTTAAAACCACAAATACACTGTAACAACCTGAAAAGCACACTAAATATTATACATGTGTTAGTTAATGACTTAGAGCATGCTACCCCCATTGCTTACCCCTCCAGGTAAGGGCTTTCAATCCCAGAAACATGACCTTGGCCATGTCCTGACCAAGGGGGAGGGGTCTCCATACAGTCAAAATCTAGTGTTGGAGAGGTGATTTCCAATTCCTAACCTGAATCTTAGGGGTTTTATCCCCTGATTTACGTGACTGTGGGCAAGACTATGCGGCAGTGGATTATATCATCTGGGATGTTTATCTTTGGCAATGTAATGGTGTTTCCCTTTTCTTTATTTGTCTATTCGTTCACTTCTGTATGCTTGTCTTTTTACTTCCCTTTGACTGATCTTGGAATTGTTTGGATGGAAACACAAGGTTGTTGGCTGAAGCTGACACTGACACCTTGCAGCTTCTCATATCTTACCTTCTCAGGAAACAGAACAGTGGTTTAGATTGAGACTCAGGGCATATTATTTGTTGAGGGATTTCAAGGCTCAGCTCAGGTTCCGGTTCTTTGAATGATGCAGCGCTGCCCTGTTTGGTCTATGGCTTATGGACAGCTTGGGGCAGAGCTATCCACACAGCTCCCCACGGGCTGTCTCTGCATAGATAGAGCCTCAAGACACTCCAAGGCTGGGTCGCTTTTACAATCCTCCGTGAGTTGCCTGCATACACTAGACATTACTGAAACTTTTTTATGAACTATGAGCCAGACAATCCAAGCAAATATGCTTTAAATTTTTTTTTTATTCTTTTTTATCTCAGCTCTGAACAGAGATGGGAGGACTATCCAAAAATTAGTTCTGAATTATTGATGATCAGTACTAGCACTGTGTGCAAGCTGAAAATGTGAAGAACAGCTTACTTTACATCACAGATATAAGGTTTCCTGCGGCGGGGGGGAGGGGGGCGGGGGGGGGCATTCTTTTT